>NW_017729031.1:11326829-11336124 GCF_001723915.1 Gavialis gangeticus | reverse complement strand
TGGGAACCATGTTGGCCCTCTTCCAGTCCTCCGGCACCTCTCCAGAGCACCACGAGTGTTCATAAAGCCGTGCCAGGGGACTTGCAATGACCCCAGCAAGTTCCTTCAGGACTCTAGGGTGAAGATCATCTGGGCCGGCTGACTTAAAAATGTCCAGCCCCTCCAGAAGCTCAATTTCAACTCAATGGTATACTGATTTGAGTTCAGTTTCTGGGAATCGATGTGCAGCCTGCTTCTCAGTCCATGAGCTCATTATACAGTATTTAATATGCCCATGGGAGACCAAAAAGAAGAGATCTTTCCCTTAAAAACATGGAATTGTTTTGGAACTGTTCTATGACCACCATTATAGTTTGTACAACAAGGGCTCTAACAGGCTCTTGCTATGTGGATCCTTTTTTCATTGGGGGTTTGCATGGAAATAGCAATTAGTTAAGATGTTTTGTCCTATACCAGCATGAACCCAGATCTGAATCTGTGTGTCACACACATCACTTTGGCAGAAGTAATCTCCATGTCACTGAGGCAGACTGACAGGCCCTGCATAGATACTAAAACCCTTTCCTCCATCTGTCCAATTTCCAACTCTGACTGCCCACAATGAAATTAAACCATGATATTCTATCTGGGACACTTCTCCTGGGCAAGCCATGGAGTTGAGATTGTCCTTTCCTCCCTGACTGTAAACATTGTTCCCGATTTAATGTGCCAGATTCTGCCTTCAGTCACAGCTCTGTCTCGTCACCTATACCTTTATCTGGAAAATCAGCTGCTTCTTTTATATGCAGTGCTTAAAGGGAAACTAATTCTGAAGAAAAATGACTTTCAGACAACAGCAGTCACCTTTAAAAATGAGCATTTGCCTACAGCTGTTCAGAGGGGGAATCTGCCACACAGCAGTATACTTGGAAAAAAAGTTAGTTTATTTTATAGCCATTTCCTAATTTTTTTAATGGAAACCAAGTATAGCATAGTATCAGATATCAATAAAGGGTTTTCTACATTTCCTTTTGTTAACACAGTTTAAATAGCAAAAGTAAAAAAAACAAAAAATTCTATTTCAAAATGTGGCATTGTCACCTGTCAAATATATAGAATTATTAGCATAATTCATTACAATCCCACTCGTAATGTTTATTTGTCCAATATGATACAATTCATAATACACCGAAAGATATTATGTTAGTCGTTATCATTATTATATTGACTGATGTTATTATCAAATTATAATCAAAACTTCCAATCACATCAGTAGATACCATCTTTGTCTTTAACTGTACATTCATCTTGACGTGTATTAATCATGTGTTCATGTTCCCATTTATCTGGTCTGCTATAAAAAGAGTCAATGAATTTACACCCTGTTACTTATTCATGAATGAGTTGTGCCCCTGAATTTTAACATGCTATGCCTTAAACTATTAGCTGTATATCTGCTTTATGTGATGTTCCTACATAAGCTGGCAGTCTATCAATTCAGTGTCCATACATTTCTTTGAAAGCTATATTATAATTAGAGCTTAGGTTAATACTATTCAGTAACCATAAAACAGACATAAAATAATTATAACTCATTTAGTGAAATTAGAAAAAGAGCAATTATTAGACTCCTATTGTGAGGCTTTGCTGTGAGGGACAGATAATCTATCTGCAAGATGTACTTTAAGAACTCCATTTTGAAAGAAATAAACTAGATAAATTACTGTTTTGTTTTGTTTTAAAGAAAACTTGTACAAAGAAATGTAAGTTCCACAAATAGGAAGGATATGGGTAAAGGAAGTGAAAGTTCTACTGCAGGAATAGAGATGAAAGCACTTGCATCTTCCTCACATTACTTCTCAGGCTGTGACGAAGCTAGATTTGTTCATGTTTGCAAGATACTACAGTAATGGGAACACAAACAGACCTATAAAATGTCAGTGCTGAAGTAACAGGTGTGCCTTCTATTAAAAAGGAAAGGGATTAATTCACCTAAAATTAGCATTCCTTAATATATCCTTCAGATACAGGAATTTTGATGTGTTTAATGAAGCATTACATTCTTCAGACTAGGGGATCTTGCTTTGAGCTTCTAGTTTTCTGGACTGCTGGAATCTGAACATGGCTGAAGTACATGACTATACAGGGAAGGGATGTCTACAAGTGTAAGTACCACTTGCTGTCTAAATTACAGGTCAGGTTAAGTGACCATGGAGAAAAGTACTCCCCATTCCTTCATCTCCCTGATGGGAGAATAAGAAACACTTGTGTGATCATTATCCTTTTAGAGGAGAGTTTGACAGAAGAGAAGGTCATAATAATGGTTCTCAGCCTAAAGAAAGTATGGATGAGGTAGGGATCTTCTATATTCCTGTTAAACTACTGTTTACTTATTTCTTCAGCTATGGGTAAACGCTTGTGCATTTCTCAGACAAAACTGTTTAGGTCAAGGGAATGCATGTCCAAATTACAGAATTTCAAATACAGGCCAACCTGGACAGGCTTGTAAGGTAGGCGGATCAAAACTTTATGATGTTTAACACTAAGAAATGTAAAGTGCTCCACCTGGGGAGAAATATTCTGCAACACACTTATAGGCACTTACACGAGCTACCACCACAACTGAAAGAGACTCAGGGGTCACAATAGACCACAGAATGAACATGAGCTACCAATGCAGTGCTATATCTGACAGAGCAAACAATGCACTGGCATGTATCGAGTGATGCACCTCAAGCAATACTAAAGATGTCAGCCTCCCACTCTGCTCTGGCTTGGTGAGGCCACAGCTGGAGTACTGGGTCCAGTTCTAGGTGCCACACTTCAAGAAGGATGTGGAGAAGCTTGAGAGAGTCGAAAGGAGGACCACACATATGATTAGAGATCTGGAGGGCAGGACATATGAGGAGAGGCTGAAGGACATGGGACTGTTCAGCCTGGAGAAGAGAAGACTTAGTTGGGACTTGGTGGCAGCCTATAAGTATATAAGAAGTGAACATCAGATGCTGGGAGAGCACCTGTTCACCAAGGCACCCAGGGGAAGACAAGGAATAATGGACATAAACTGCTAGATCGATTCCAATTGAACATAAGAAAAAACTTCTTTACGGTTTGAGTGTCCAGAGTCTGGAACAAACTCCCCCCAGAAGTTGTGCAGTCACCTGCCCTGGAGATCTTCAAAAGATGACTGACATGCACCTTGCTGGGATCATCTGACCCCAGCAGCCTTTTCTTTCCTGCCTAAAAGCAGCAGAGCTACCTGATGTGAGGTCCCTTCTGGCCCCTAATTCCTACTTCTGTGAATCTATGAACAGTGCATTATTGTGGAATTAAATTATAAAAATATACGTATGTGTCACTCATTTCCAACAATGCCTACAAAACAATTTTCTCCAGATGCCACAGACATATTGAGTCGAATTCTAATCTCGTTCACCTGAGTACATTTCCACTAAGGTCAGTGTCTATGACAGTTGATATGAGCTATTCATTCCCATACATATTGACCATTCGACTGGAGAGATCTTTGTTTCAGCTTGGAGCCACACTGAAAGTAACAACCATAGCAGCAGCTCTCAAGACTTCAACAGAAACTCATATCCTTCTTACAAACTTCTATAGATTAAACCAAACAAAGCACAGAAAGACTGGTATTACCCTGAGCTCAAAAATGGTGAGTTAAGCCCCTCCAAACTCTAGTATTCTCTTAAATATAGAAAATAATATATTTGTTTATTTTTTAAATAAACTTGCCTTTTCTACGTTGGAAGAGTTAAGGTTCACATTTTCAGTCATAAAATTGCAACTTCAGTCAGACAAGAGGTAAATTTTGCATCAATTTCATTAAAAGATTTATGGGTTTATAGAGTCATTTCCTTAGAACACTTTCAGCTCCTATAGAGTTCAGTCGATTTCATCCCCATTATAATTTATGGGATATTATAAGCAAGTGGGAATTGAATTTGAGCCATTTGGTATTTAGACTAAAAAGAGAGAGAACAAATAAGGCATTTCCTTTTGTCCCATGTGGGGCTCTGGTAAGACTTCTCTGTTTTTATATAAAACATTATTTGTTAGTTTACCTTGAAACAGAATCTCTTGTTTTATTTTAGCCAAACCCTGGGAAACAAATGTCTATCAGAGGAGTTCATTCTCAGCAACATCTAGTGATAATAGAAAGGGTTAAATCATGCTTTTTTGCCAAAATACTGACAATAGACTGATAATATAGCAATCCAAGTGTAGAATAAGTGGAAAGAATTTGGCTTCATCATTTTTTTTTATTTTTAAAATGACTACTAAATTCTACTGTGTTTCCTGTTGAACAAAAACAAAAGAAAAGTTCAGAAAGCTGGTGCTGCTGACAGTTATGAAAGACTAGAAAGAAATGAATGACATCCTCCAGAGAGTATTTTTCTGTCACTGAAGCAGTTTACATATTTCTCTATTTTTACTGTATTTTTCTTTTTCTTATCACTAGGGATCTTCGTGAGAGTTTAGGGTCACTCAGGGTATGTCCAATGCCAGACAGATTCTGCTACAGTCAGGTTTTTATGATGACAGCATGAAATTTTTGGAATGCACTGGCAAGTCATGGGGCCATTGTTAGATTGTCATTAAAAGGAATGAAAAATAAACTATTCATTTCTCTCAACACTGAGCAGCTCTGAATTTTTAATTTAGCAAAATATAGCTGGGGGTTCTGGGGACAGCATTTTCTCACTACAAGTAGCAAACCAGTATAATAATAATTGCTCCGTGATCTATTCCAAAACTATATTTTTTCACTTCCATCAGCAAGAAAGAGAGATCAAATTTTATTTTCACCAGAGAGAGGAAATTAATAAGGAAAAAAGCAAAACTAAATGATAAATTGATATTTTTTCCCTTTTCTTTCCAATATTCCAATCTGTTCTTCTGACCATCCTCAGGGATCATTGCTCAAGCCTACAGATGTGAATTATAAACTCACTGTACTATACGTAGCAGTTGTTAAGGATCAACTGATTAACCATTTTATAAAAGATGTAGAGGACTCATTCCAATTTTTACAATTCCATGTGGTTTTTAAATATTGTAATGTTTTCAACCAATATGTTTTCTGCCTCCCAGCTGCAAGACAATACCCAGTTACTTGGGGAAAGGGAATTTGTTCTTATATGATTTCCTTATAATACAATTTTTCCATGCTACTGACAGCATCTTCTGGGAAATATAAACACACACACACAAAGATGAAATATTGGGCACTTCATCCTCCACTCAGGTCAGTGTGCTACAGTAGTCAGAACATTAGGTATCAGAGTATATTGTGGAAAACCTAGGAAGTGGCAGACTGTGGGATATATGAATTTCTTGATTTTGTTGATTTAGTGAGACCCTTGACATTGTTACGTTCCTTCTTGTATTTAATATCCTGTGTATCTTTAATGGAGAATAAAAAGCTAACAAAATATGTTAAATTCAAGAAAACTTCCTTTGTGGGGGCTTACCATGGAATCCTAACAGACATGATGGTTTTGCTTTTGCAACAAGGGACTGAGGGCATTGGATAGTTTTACATACAATGGGCCAAATTCATCCATGCTGTAACACTTAACATTGAAGAAGTTCTTCTATGAGTGAGTTCACTCTGCATGCTTTAATATTTTCAGATAAACTAAAGCTGACTCAAGAATTGCAGAAACTGACTACTGTAAAATGACCTAAATGCAGAGTAGTGTCTCTATCGACTCCAACAGAGTAAATGTGAATCAACGCATATCCTGACTTTTGTCTTTATTCCAAAATTTCACTTTCTGGCCCTAGCATAACATCCTGGCTTTCCTACAATTAATGGGAGTATTATATGTGAATTTATGGGGCTACTCTTTCAGCCTTGGGCTTTAACGTCCTCTGGGGTAACTCTCTTTGGGGTTGGGAATGACTAAAAGGTCTGGAGGAGAAAAATCCATTCATTTGCTTCTTTTCTAGTATCAGTAGAGGTGCAATCACCAACAAGAATTTTTCCTCAAAAAGTGCCTTATTTGAACATTTTGAACTAAAATACGGACAATTTCTCAGAGTTTTTAGCATTATCCTATTACAGCAGGTTTTCTTCCCCCCTCTGCTGAATTTGTGGTATTCACTTGTTTCTTGTATGATAGCATGCTTCTGACACTCTTCAACTGTACCCAGAATTTACTGATTTTGGAGATTTCACAAGAAGTGAAATGCCGGTTAGTGACATCACTATGACAACCCCCACCAAAAATCTTATGTAAGGAATTAATTTTGTTCTGACGAATATCAAAGTTCAATACCATTTACCACTCAACTATTAAATTTAAGTTAAATCTAACTAATATTCAAAACTCTGGCAGATATTTCTATATATAATAACAGACCCTTAATTAAATCTGCCTGCCTTTATTTTCACTATAAGTGGACACAAAAGGGATAAACACCATCACACAGATGGTCTGATTCTTTTCTGTAGGAACCTTTTACTATCTCACCAGTCCTTGATGCAGGATGTTCTAACCGCTGGGTGAGAGAACACGTTTCTTGCTTTCTCTCTGGCTTAATTGTCTCCCTTAATATCAGAATCTCAGAATACCCAATAGTCACGTGGCCAGGGAGCTCCCTTGTACTGTTGCAGAGTCAGGCTCAAGTCTTTGGTTCTAATCAAGCAAATGGTATTTAAAACTTAGTTCTCCTATACCTTAGGGAGTCCCATGACCAGCAAGCTTTCCTTGGGAATGACAACATCTGTATCTCTCTCCTAGGTCTTAAATTTCATCTTGGACCAGAGAAACCTTTCCAAAGAAAATGTTTTCCAAAATCTATAAAAGTCATCCCAAAAAGGTTCAGTGTTGACCCATCAGCTTTTTCTGACAAAAACAGTTTGTTAAAAAATTCCTGAGCAACCGTACATGTAGCTCCTATTGAAGACAATGGGAATTGCTCAAATATATGTGACGAAAGAATTTGGATCCAAATATATGCCACTGTCAGCAGCCCCTATCCTCCCTTGTTGCCATTTGTGGACTTTTTCATAACAAAAACAAGTCCCATTGATTGTACTTATTCATTTATATCAGACAAGAAAACCTACTGGTATTAATCTAACAGTAACTGAACGTTACTCTATTTGTGTAAAATACATAATCAGGCCAAGGTCTCTCCTCTCTTTCTGTGATACTCTTATCACTTCATTACAGCTCCCACCACACCTTACCTTAACATTCCCATTACCAAAACTTTGATTGCAAAAGGCAATGCGTTCTTAATTTGTTAGGTGATGTAACTGGAAGAAACTGCTCCATCTTACATAGAAAAAGACGTAAAAAGCTACAGTTTATCACTGTGTCCGTGTGTGCGCACATATGTGCACCTGTGCTCAAGTATGTGTAACATCACAGTTGCATAATTTCCATCACGCAGATTTATCCCCATATGTATTTTCCCATTTGTTATTATTTACAGCAACAAGAATTTTACAGTAATACCTTAAAGTGTATACATACACTGTATTTACACCTTAAGGAATTCATCTATCACCTACCTCCTGAAACTGAATCTTTATGCAAGATCTAAATCTGTAGAAAAAGATCTAAAATTTTCAAGTTGTAGTCTCATTAATCTTTGAACTACGGTGCCACCCTTTCCATTACAGAGCTTTCAAAACAGATTTAATGCTTTCTAATGCTCAGCTCCCCTGAGGTACATAAAAGCAAATATTTTGTAGTATGTTCATCACTTTAATGCAAAACAATTGGCTACCAAGAACAGCTTTACATAGAAGGATCTGTACCTTGAGTAACTCAGTGTACTTATAATTCCAAATAATTTGTTGATTGTTCAATTACTACTTATTTATACAGTATTTTCTATGTATTTGCAAAGGGGTTACATGATTATATGCATCTTGAAACAGAAAGAACTACCACATGATATCACTGATCACTAAAGCTTCACAGAAGATGAGAATCAAAATCAAGGTCAGACTGTCCATGTCTAAATATAAAAAATATGGTACGAGGTTGAAAGGTAAAAGTGATGCATTGACAGTCAAAGGTGTCTTCTGTCTTGTTTGTACCAGATAAATCAGTTGTGCACATTTTTTCTGAAAACTAATCTATTGTGTTTTGCATAACCTCATGCTCAAAGTTATGTCATACAGTAGCTATATCTGCAATGTCAAACACGTATTAATCAGCTTATTAGTGACTGTTTGGATTGTACGTCAACTTCAAATTTATTCACAATTTTTCTTGACTTTATCTGGAAGACTTGGTCCAATCTATATTATGTCTTACCTTTTGGCTGTTAACATTGATAGCATCTCTTTTTATTGGACTCCTGATGCCCACTGATGTTTTATGCATAATGATGCTGAAATTTAATTGAGCTGTAAGCTTCAGTTTAATTATGAGGCTTCATGATACCTTCAGCACTTTTTCTTCTCTGATTACTGTAACTGTTTCTCTATAACCCCTTTAAAATCCTTCATCTATTAAACCACTAGTAGACAAGCCATTTTTAGGAGAATGTCTCATTAGACTATTGCAATTATCTTAATGTACTTTAGGATTTTTTTGAAAAACCTTTCTGAAATGCACCTTGTGGAATATTCCAAACACTCACATTTAATGGTCTGATTCATACAATGTGTGTCCTATGCTTGAAAACCACAGAATTTATATGGAGAAAGGAAAAGGCTACTTACCAAAGTCATTTTTGTAATAGATTTTCTGTTCATTAACAAAGTTTCCAGGTGTAACTATTAGACCAGTTGTATAGGTACATAGCAGATAGTTTATGGGCCAAACCAAGAATCAAATGAGAAGTTTAAAAAAGTTTATGTCTTAAGCATCTGCTTGTTTAACTATGTGCATCAACTGCATTTGTTTACATACAGTTATTTAACATATTTCTAAATCAGCTTCTGACAAAAGTAAGACTGGCATTACAAAAAGTACGATAGTCTTCTGTAAATCCAGAACTACTGAACCTCATGGAAATGTCTTAATAGAAATCACAAGGATGCCTGTATTTGGTCTTTTTTTGCATTTTACAATGAAAGCTGTATTCAGTAGAAGCTGAACATGTATACTGTGATGATTTGGTCATCCAAAATTTAGTTCCAGCATATTACATATCTTCAGATACACCAGTTCAGTTCTAGGTAGTGATGACCCAGGACATCTTATTCATGGTAGATGAACTAGATACCATGAAAAATTCTATTCTGCATATACAGTGATGGCACCAGCCTCTTCCTGGTATGGGGGCTGAGGTGGGCTAGATAGAAAACTGGGGGGGGGGGGGGGGG
>NW_017729031.1:11321487-11321829 GCF_001723915.1 Gavialis gangeticus | reverse complement strand
GGGGGCTGCACTATACATCTTCTGGCCAAACATACTTTTTCATATTTCTAACAAAACCCATTTAAACATGTGTTCTTATCTACACATCCTTCCTTCCCATCCCCAGACAAAAGTGGGACATGAGCTCCATGGGCCACACCAGGCTGGGAGCACAGCACCTCTGTGGGCTGCAGGCAGGAGTAGCGTGGGCTCAGCTGTGTGGGGTGGGCAGCAGCACCCCAGGTGGGAGGCATGGGGCTTGGACAAGGCCTGCACTGCAGGGGTGGGTACAGGAGGCCAAGGCAAATTTTGGGGTGGCTATAGCCCCCATCCCACCCCACCCCCAGTGTCACCCCTACGCAT
>NW_017729031.1:11303923-11316487 GCF_001723915.1 Gavialis gangeticus | reverse complement strand
TCAGAGGCCTGCACTGCAGGGGTGGGTACAGGAGGCCAAGGCAAATTTTGGGGTGGCTATAGCCCCCTCCCCACCCCACCCCCAGTGTCACCCCTACGCATACATAAAGTTTTAGACAAGACTTTAAAAAAAATACTTCTCCCTTTTTAGTATGGTTCACTAAGGCCTTGTTACACAGTAACTTTAGGCAGTTTCTGGACCTCTTAGCCCCTGGACTGGCTCCACATTAACACCCTTTAAGTAGCTTAAAGTATCATTTGGTTTAACATTCCACCACTCCAAGGAAGAATTCTCTCTGATCTGCCTAATTTCTCTCCTGTTCCATTAACCTGGGGCTACCCCCCACAGCTTTTCCACCCAAGTTGATGTCTTCCAGCACCCCAGGAAGCAGTGAGCCCTCTAGGGTCAGGACAAGCAGGCAATGGCAACTGCTGCCACCTTAGTCGGGGAGGAGCACATGCCCCTCCCTGTGACCAGTCTCACCGACTGGAGGTGGAGGTTCCCTGCAGGCAATCCTGTGGTGCAGGAGGGGGGGGTCCCCCACGTGCAATCCTGTGGTCTGGGGGGGGCGGGATTCCCCAGGCACTCCCATGATGGCTGATCACTGCACTCACTGCAGCCACTTCCAGCAATGGCTGCAGCTGCTTCTGGGAGCAAGTGCCAGCTGATCACTGCAGCCACTCCCAAAAATGGTGAGAGCAACTCCCAAAAGTGGCTGCAGTGAATGCAGTGACCAGCTGGTGCTTGCAGGGGGGGCACCAGCATTCCTGCCTCCCCCCCTGCTCATCGCCTAAGCGGTGAGCACAGCCATCAGGGGGTGCACCGGTGCTCTCAGGGGGTGCACATGAGGATCCATAGGGATCCATGAGTTGCCACTGCAAGCCGGGACACAGGAGCACTGCAGGGACAGGCACAGTGCCTCACACCCCTGACCCCTGGGCACATCTAACAGAGCAAGCACCAGTCTCAGGGAACCTGGTGCTGCGGTGCCTCCCGCCACTGCTTAAACTGGCTCTACTCCCAGGAGTAGAGCTGGTTTCAGTGGTGGCAGGGCAACGGTGCCTCCTCTCCCTGCCACTCCAACTGGCTTGCTCTGCTCCAAGCAGGAGCAAAGCCAGAAGAAGAGCCAGTCTGAATAGCACCAGAAGGCACTGTGGCTGCCAGGCATTCAGGGGCTGCTACACTTGCTCTTCCCAGGGGAAGCAAAGGCTCACTGCTCCTGCTAACTCAGGGGTGAGCAAAATGCAGCCTGTGGGTCAGACGCGGCCTGCCAGACCATTCTATCCAGCCCATGGGGCCCCTAAAATTTTAGCAAATTAATATTTATCTGCCCCTGGCTGCCTGTCATACAGCCCTTGATGGTTTGCCAAAACTCAGTAAGTGTCCCTCCGCCTGAAATAATTGCCCACCCCTGTGTTAACTCCTAGTCCTCCCCTACTCAGCAAGCCTCTATTGGCAAGTCACAGCTGTGCAAGGTGAGGGGCAGTCAGAGCAGGTTTTTTGCCTCACCATGTGACTGCTCCCCTAAGTCAAATAACACTAGGCTGATTAACTTTTGCACAGCTTTCAGTGAAAAATGTAACAAGACCTTAAGATTATTTGCAGCAGTAGACACTTGTCCTGCTAAAATACAGATTTTTCCCTCCCTCACTTATTATACATGCTTTTGATCATAATTTGATAAGTGTCTCTGGGGAAAATAAAATATAAAATAAAATCTTGATATAGTATAGTAAGTTAATATGGGACAAGCTAAGCCAAGGCTGACTACTTCCCTGAGGTGTATCCTACGACACTGATGTAGCTTAATGATATGATAGTAAGTCCTGCTTAATTGAAGTAGTATTTGAATAAATATTGTTAAACAATTTATTTATTGTTATTGTTAAGATTTAGGTCATATCAAGTGATTATGTAGTTTTTAATAATTTTTCTATAAAATTCTAGGATAAAAATTTTAGGGCGAGTGCAAATAAATATATAAGTAACCTTTAAACTGAATTTTCTTCATTCTTTAAATTACATAATCAGAACCATAATGTTTCTTTACTACTATTTTTTTGCATGGATATTGGTTTAGCATATTGGTTTTCATTTGCAGGATTAGTCATTTGTTCTGTAATTTAAACACTTGTTTTCTGCAACAAGGAACCTGCTGATTTTTTCCAGTTTCTTCACTTGATTGCCATGTAATTATCTGCCTGTTTGGTTGAATTCCTGGATTTGGGGTCAAATAAATTTCTTGCATATAAGTGAAGTACAGGGACCATATCAATTCCAAATCAGTGGTTTGTCAGTGTTATAAGATACTATCTCTTACGACATTACATACAGTATATCCTTCACCAAATATACAGCTGAGAGGTTCTTTGAACTTTCTACTACTATACTTGCCCAATACTAAGACAAAATTATTAAAGCAATTATGAAATAGGTTCAGTTATGGTTCCCCAAGGAAATGCAGTGCACAAAATTTGGGGCTTAGAGGAAGAAAAGTCATAGCAAATCTTGTATCTAAAAAATAAAATAAAAAAGGAAAAAAGTACTGATGGTCAGATGCTTTCTCCTGTGTCTTGCTTTCCTTTCAGAGGGTTTTCTCTTTTTGCTTCCATCACCCCAAAACAAACATTCATGCAATTTCATTCAAGCTATTCCATAAATAAACACAGAACTCAGTTCTCAGAAATAACTGTGTATTCTGATTTATGTCATTTTCCCTCCTTAAATATTGTCAATTTTCTGACACAGCATGCTCAACATATGCAAACATAATCAGGGAAACAGGATTTAAACATGTTTGAAAGTAGTATAAATTTATGTCTGTGACAGGATCAAGGTCAAAAGGCGGCTGTGATGCCCCCTAGGGACCACACGACCCCTGTCCTCACTCCTGCTCCCAGGGCGCCTTCCCTTTCTACCTTACCTGCCACACCTTGATGTTATGTATAAGGGTTTGGGAGGCTAGGTCCAGGTCCCCATAGTGAGCCTAGTCTAGTTCCACTTTCCCCTGGGACACTTTGCTATTGCCTTTCTGACCCTATTACTGCCTCAGTGCACCAAGTGCCTTATGGGCTATTTGTGGCCTCATTCCACCCCAGTAATTATTCCCATGCCTTGCAGATGTTACTTCATCATTCAAATACCAGCCTGTACAGGCTACAGCCCTCTTGGCTTTAGCCTGCTGGTTGCCCTTGCTTCAGATTCCTAAGCCTAGACCTACTTGATCTGGCCTGGCTCCTCAGCCCCAGCCTTCCCTGTGGTCTTGCTCGGCAGGCCCCTTGGCCCTGCCTGCTCAGTATCTATCCCAGTCCCCTAGCTTCCCAGACCCAAACAAGTCTGCTTGCACCCTCTCTGCCAGCCCCTGTGGTCCCTAACCCAGGCAAAGCTAGTTGTACCCTGTGCCAGCTCCACTGCAGTCCTTGACCCTGCCTAAGCTGTATGTTGGGTGGGCACACCTGTGCCTCTGTAACAGCCCTGTTAGCCACACCCAGCCCTCTGGTTAACCTAACCACAACATAAACATAAACACCACAACTGTATAACAAAAATCCTCCCTACCCATGGTCAGGACTTCCCCACAAACCCCCTTAGTTTCTTCCCTCACAGCTCTCTGTGACAGCTTGTGTGACAGTCAGCCCTCCTCCTACAGGTGCCTTGCACAGGAGCTCCTCTTCCTACAGCCAGCCAGACTGCTCCACCAGCTCCCATGTCCTGGTTTTATGTGCCCCAGGCTCCACCCCATCCTGCCCATTGGCTCTCCAGCTACACCCAGTCTGGCTGCTAATTAGCCTATTCCACCTTAGCTCAGTTGCCTCTCTTTGGCCTAATGAGCTTAGACTTTTCCTGTCCTGCACTCTCCCAGAGTCCATAACAGATCCTAGCCTGAGGGTCGGTCTTCTTGTAGCAGCTGGCTGTGGTAGCTCCTGGCCCTTGCAGGTTACAAGCTGAATTTTACACATTGACCATATCAAAAGTATGTTAATTGGCATTGCAGTATACTGTAGCCTTACTTAACTACTTTCTGTGAGCAAATAACTTTTTTAGCATATTTTGTGAAAGTTGTTGTACCGACATAAGTTATTGCACCTAACAGGGTTGGGGTTCCCTGTTAAAATGTTGCTTTTCTAGTAATGATGGAAGCTACCTCAAGTGAAAATTGGAAGATGAGATGCATTGCATTTCTATGATCACATTTTTTAATGAACTTCAACATTTCCTCATCCTGTCAGCCTGTAAAAATGCTGTCTAGGGGTCCTTCACCATATTGATATCACATCATAATTTTTTTATAAGAAGACACTTTGTCTCTTGCACGTTCATGAAGTAGAACCCAAAAGTAGGTCAAAAACCTGCCCAGAATAATTTCACATAGAGCACTAAAGCTGTACTTGGACCAACAAAAAAAGTGAACAATGGTTGCAGGGCAATTCACATATGCAGTGCTTTTTGCCTAAAATTTCACAGCTGCCTGCTTATTCCCTACTAAAAGAAAGGTGTTCCCTTGGACCTACTTTACAGATTTGTTATGCAAGTATTCTGTTCTTTCTCTGTAATATATGCTGATTCATTCAGCCTTGCTAGTATTATACCATACTCATTCCCATGGTCTTGTGCTAGCCTCATCTGTGACACTAGGTACCCCTTGGTATTAGAATACACCATATTTTACAGCTGCTCTTAACCTATGCAGCCCACTCTGCTGCATGTTAGACCATTGCTGGGTGGTAGGGGTGTGTGAAATGGGCCCTATTCCATTCAGATTCAGCCCAAATCAGGGACAGTGATTTGATTCATTGAAATTCGATGCTGATTAAGAGAATCAGCTATTTGGACATAGACATACCTTTAAAGGGGTTTTTTGTTTGTTTGTTTTTTTACATACCTTGAGGTAGCAGGCATGGCTCATGAATGCTGAGTTGCTGGGGCACACGAAGCATGCCACAGGAGTGCAGGGGGGGGCCTCCATGTGCTTGACGGCGAACCCAGAAGTGGACTGGAAGTACTTCCAGTCCACTTCTGGGTCTGCTGAGGAGTGTACAGAGCCTCCCCTGTGCCCCCTTGGCTTGGCGATCAGCCACAGGGAGACCCTGAATACTCTCTCCCAAACCCAGGAGGCACCAGTCACAAAGTGGGGCGGAATGAGGGGGCCCTGTATGCTCCCCGTCAGACCCAGAAGTGGATCAGAAGTGTTTCTGGTCTACTTCTAGGTCTGCTGAGTGTGCCGGGGAGCCCCCGGTGCTTCTGTGAGACACTCTATGCACCCCAGCATTGCAGCATTCATGAGCCACCTGCTACCTAGAGGTATGTAGAAAAAACATTTAAAGCTGTCGCTATGTCCAAATCTCTGAATCTTTCTGAACCTCTCTGAATCAATTCAGAGGGTTTTGATTTGATTCAGAGAGATTAAAGGATCCTCTGATTCAATTTGGATTCAGAGATTTGGTCAACAAATCAGGCTGACTCTCCGCTGAATTGAAAAAAAAGATCACGGCCCTTGGATCAATCCTTTTTTTCTCCATAGCTTGACCCCTGCACCACTGCTGGCTGGTTGGGCACTGCTTGAACTCTAAGGGGCCTCATCCTTTTTCTCTCTGGAGCTGTCCCCTGCCTGTACTGTCCCCACCCAGACTGCTGCCCAGCCAGGAACTGCCTAATAAACATTTTACACAGACTCCTAGCCCTGCCTCTTGCCTCAAGTCACAGCTGTGCAGGTCATGGACTGTCAGAGGTTTTTTAGCCTTAGGTGCGATTGCTCCAAAATCCAAGCTAGCACTCAGCCAAACAACATTTGTATGGTTCAAAGTGTATGGCGTAACAAGAAGCTAAGACACTTAAACGAAGTGCAATATTTAGATTACTGGTCCTGTGGCCTCCCTCAACAATAGCCACCACCTACCACTAGCCTTATTGAATTAAAAGATGTGACACAAATATGATGTACATATGTTTTGTATTTTTTTTGCCACTAGTATTTTAAGGAATAGCACATGGGCTAATTTTCAATTTCTACATAAAACTTTCCCTACAACGTGAACATGGAAACTACCATAAATTTCCATATGTCCCTGTAGCCTTAAAAGAAATATTATACTTAAAAAAGGGTGGGGGGCCGGGGGTGGGAGGGAGAGATATGGACCATTATTTTACTACATATTCCACCATTACATTGTTTACTGCATTCTCCCTAAATGTCAAGCCAGATACTGTATCAAGAAGGCAAAAATCAAGTTGGTGTTGCATGATTTGTCTTTAACTAATTCACATGGTAGCTAGTGATCACCCATGAAAGATGGTTTCTGCCTGCAAGCTTGTCTAACATTTCTCCAAACCATAGAGTGGTCCAGTAAAATATAGCACCAAAAAAAGTCCTTATTTCATGTTTTTTGGACCATCATGGCTACCACATCACTCTAATGTTGCTGTGATCACTTCCTTAGTTCACCATATGTGTACAAAAAGTGATTTTACAGTTTGCTTTAATAGGTTCCCTGGATTTGAAGGTAGCCTGACTGCTCTATTATTTCCATCCTCCTTTTTCCTCTTTTCTAAAGATGGACACTATGGCCATGTCTAGATGAGCACAGCCTTGCTTTACATGGCACCACAAACATGTCTACAGCACCTCATACCAGACATTTAGATGTTATCTGTGCTGCATGGGTGCACTGCCCATGCATCCACTGCTCTGCTTTTTTTCCACACTTTTTTTTTACCCCTGGATAGCCAGAGGATAGAGAGAGATCAGTTTAACAATGCTGTATTTATATATTTACAAGTGTAAAGCAATTTGGAAGTCTACCAGTGCCACTATCATCATAATAAAATTAAATCTAAATATCTATACACTTTGGTATTTGCTTTTGGGTTTTTATCATAGAAAAATCAGAGCTGTGCCTGCCCCCTTCACTCATCAGGATGTGGGGTGCTAAGCAGCACTGATATGCCAGTGCCCTGCCCCTGCCCTTCTGTTTCACTCCCAAAACACAGTCCCTGACTGCCCCCACTACAGCCATCCTGACACCAGCTCCATCCCAGCACCAAGACATGAGTCCAGCTGCAGCTGTCCCACCCTCTGCTTGGTGGCTCTGAACAGTTCTAGCCCTTGCTATTCTGCTTCCTAAGCTTGTGCCCAGGCCCTAGTGATCTCCATGCCATTCCTGGGAAGCCCTCAACTGGAGCTCAGGAACTGGGCTGGGCAAGCCCCTTCCTTTCCAGGCTGGCCTCCCCCTGCATACGCTGCTTTAGTGGGGCAGAGAGGCTCTAAGCCCAGCTCTGGTGGCCTCTCCTACCTGAAGCGCTCCCCCAAACCCCATCTCTCTCTCTCAGACATCCTTGCTGCCACTTCCACCCCTACACCCCAGCCCATCATACTCCCAAAGTGGTTCATGGGACCAAGGACCCCCACAGGCTGGGGCCCTACATCCCAGCACTGGTGTGGGCATGGGGCAGGACTGCAGTGTGCCAGTTGCCCCTGAAGCTATGGCTCCTGCCAGCAGGTCCTGTTCTGTCTGGAAGCTGGGCATGCAGGGTGTGAGATGTGTGGGGGGATGTGGGATTTGGAGGGAGGGGTTTGTGGGGGCTTTGTAGGTGGGTGTAGGGGTGTAGGTAGGGTTTGTTGGGGTGAGGTTTGTGGGGATGGTGTGGGCTTATGCAGTGGTTTGGGGGTGAGGTTTGTGTGTGGTGGGCTTGTGGGGGTGGTTTGGGGTGTAGGGTTTGTGGGTGGATTGTGGAGCAGTGTGTGAGTGTAGGGTGACTGTGGGGTGGGGAGGACAGCTCAGGAGGGGTGAGTCCCTCACCTGCCCCCCCACAGCACACAGCCCCCCTGCAGCAGCAGCAGCAGCCATCCAAGCACTGATGCCCACTTCTGGCATAGACACCTGGTGATGCAGGGCCACCTCAGACCAGTGGGTGCACATGGGGCTGGCCTGGCTGGGGCTGTATGTCCTTGGACAGAACCAGGCCAGCTCTCACTGTCACCCACAGCTTCCAGAACCTTGGGCAGAAACCACATGCCCTCAAGCCAGGCCAGGTCCTGCCTCCATGTTCCTTGCACACCATTTGGTTGGGTCAGCTTCATGTAGGCAGGACCTGGCCTAGCCCGAGGGTGTATGATTTCTGCCTGCAGTGCTGGAAGCCATGGGTAACAGCAGGAACCAGCCCAGTTCCGTCCAAGGGTGCAGGTCTGGCCAGGATGGCCCCACCATCTAAGGTGGGCCTGTGCTGCTAGGGGTCTCTGCCAGAAGTGGGCATCAGCACCTGAATGGCCACTGCTACTGCTGCTGCTGTCGTCTTTGCCCTATTACACTGCCTAACATTTTTTGCTAGTTGTAGGTCATTTTCTACCTCTGTTTTCCTGATTTTGTTCCTACATGCTTGTGCTATTTCTTATATGTCCTTTTTCCACTGCCTACCTATCTCCTAATATGTACATATTGCTTGGTAACTGAGCAGTCCCATTTGTAGCCACACTGATCTGTTATATTGCTTCTCTAGACTGAAATAGCTTGGTCTTAAGCTTCCACTGTTTTGTCCTTTAGAAACTCTGATTCCTTTTTATTTTAATTTGAAATCCTTTAAACTTAAAATTGTGAAACATAACTGTAATTAAGTGTACCTTACTTTAATGTGAAATGACTGTATTCAACATCCCTAAAAAGATTAGGATAACAGGAGTAGCAGCTGACTTACTATGAGTCTAGGTGTCTAATTTTAGCCACTCACATCTGAAAATGGTCTTTGGCAGTACAGGACAAATACTGCAAACATCTAGTGCTGGAAAGTTATATGGCAATCTTATATCATATTCAATCTTTACCCTTCCCTTTAATTTCCAGTTTTTCCAGAGTACGTATGTTACTTTGTACCTGATCACTATCTACCCTTTTCACATGTGCCATATTATAACCTTGAACACATTTGCACATCCATTTTTCAATGTTGCCTTAAGTCAAAATTTGATCTGCAGCAGTGAAATGCTCCCTATTTGTATATGTGCTTATTAATGAAGCACTTTCTGAAACACAGGCTCTTATTCTAAATACTTAAGTGCTAACAGGCCTAGGCTTGTACAGAAAACAAAGTATCTTATTTGTTTGATTCAGAGCAGAGATGTGAACCCAATTTTCTCACCCCTCAAGAGAGTATCCTAACCACTGGACACATTGGAGCTGTTCCACTCTGTAGATAAGCCTTAAATATTCACTGAGGCACAGAGTAAGAGATAAAATAAACTCTAGCCAGGTGTTCCAGGTGCTCATCTGGGAGGTGGTACGCCTGCGCTCCAGTCCTTTCTCCAGTGAATGTTTAATTATTTATACAAAATGCAACAATATTGACAGAGAGACTGAGCTCACCCCAAACAGCCTGGAGTGTGATGGTTAGGAGACTTAGGTGATGTGATATGTGAGTTAAAATTCCCTCAGAAAAAGACAGGAATTGAATTTCAACTGGAGTGCCCACATCAACAGTTTTTCCCAGCCAAAACTATTTGGCAAATTTAGAAATACTTTTGAGATGACTAAACCTCTATTTCTCAGTAAATAAATCATTTGCCATAAAACTGGTCAGCTCTAACCAAGAAGCTCCTACAAGAACATGCTTTGCAAGGTCTGGGGTCCACTGAGGCAGTTAATTCCATGCAAATCCTTCATTTGGAAACACCCACCGTTAACTTAACAGATGTGAATATTGTGCAGAGCTGGTATAATTTGGGACAATGTTTCCTGTGTTCTGATACCAAAACTGCCAAAGCTGGTAAGTAGCTAAAATTCACAGATTCACATATTTTAAGGCCAGAATAGACCATTAGACCCTGACACCTGGAGGAAATATTGAACCATCCATACACCTTTTATCAACAAAAACATTTAAAAAAATAAGATTAACCCTCAGTTAAAAAAATTAACTCTATGTGTCCTTTCAGCAAGATATTTACTAAAAAGAATTCCAAAATAATAATATGCTAGGGAAGAAAATTTTATTTAAATAGCTTTAATATTGTGGCAAGATTTTTTTTTAACACGGCAAAGTGTAACTGATGCTCTACAGTTATTAAGATATTAACAATGTCTGTCCCATAACTTTTAATATAATTTTTCACACAGTGTTTAGATGATTAACCCCTTGATGATCTAAAAATCTGTACAGCTACTAAATTTATTTTCCTCCATTGAGCACATAAATTAATTTGTTGTTATAGGAAAGCTATTTTATTATTGTTGTGTTCCTCATGAATGCTGGCTGCCTAGTACTGATTGATTGATTGACTCTGAAAAAAAAGAACACAAGACTATATGAAAATATATAAAAAATGACAAATTTAAAAAAATAAATGTAGTTCCTATTGAAGAAGCCATTCATGCAGATGCACTGAAGAATAAGTATGCCACTGAATATAAGAAGTTACAATATGAGTGTCAGCAGTGCAAAGTCTTAATACAAAAAGTTGTATCGCACAATACAACAATTATTTCTTTCATTATTTCAGATCCATATTTTCATTATTCTGTGTATGATGCAAAATAATTATTCATTGCATTATTACCTCTATGATCATACTAAATTCATGCCAAAAGGGTCAGTTAAGCATTCAGTATAAGAAAAAGCTAGTTCCATCAGAACAATAAGAAAGAGCAGAGGAAGCAAGATACAAGAACATTCAACAGAACATGAAAGTTAGTAAAATGAAGACAGATGTAAGAACTGAAAAATAGCTTGATGGAATTTTGCATGAATCTAGCCCAAATGCATTTATTCTCTGCCAAATTAGAAACCAGCAGACTGACACCCAGAACTCAGACCATAAGTAGCCAAAGTCCATTGCACAGGAAAAATATGGAACATGTGGCCACCTTTCTCTTGAAAATATAGCTCATGTGATAAACTGAGAATACAGCTAGAATGGGTACCTTCTTGTGCACTCCATATTAAGATCAAAATGGATTAAATCTGTTGAATTATTACCTTTATGCTTGACCCCCAACTCCAGTTGGTACATTGTATATGTGTAAAAACAGGACTTTTCCCCGTTATACCCAACCCTGTACATGTATTTTTAGACAGCAGTTATACCCACTTTCTGAGCCCTCATTTTGTTCAACAAGCCAAGTTCTTTTAGTCTCCTTTTGTAAAACTCTGGGTGTTTATACACATGCTCTGGGAATGGAGGAGGGAAAGAGAAGGCTTTTTAATTACAGTGGCTTCAAGACTTCCATTTTCCAGCTTGGCTAATAATTTTCATGTGGCACTGGTCACAGACTTAACTGAAGTCAAGTGCAAATTATGCAAATAAGGGAAGACTGTGATGCTGACCTCATTTTGACAAAGTGTTTGCACTTCATATCTGATATTTTAGATAGGTAAGAATCTCCTACCTCTTTGACGAGTTAGGATTTTGCTGGCTGAGCAGAGGCTCACAAATAGAATTCCATAGCTCAGTTTCTATCTTTTTCCATGCTTCTCAGATTGAGGCACCTGATAGAGGAAGCCAAGGTCTCTGCAGGCAGTGCTATTCTTAAAAGCATAAATACCTTGTATGAAAGAAATAATTAGATGGAGCTCACAGGGAAGCTATTAAAGTGCCATCATCATCATCTTCATCTCCAGAATCCATCTGATGCAGCAGCTGGTAAGCATTTACATTTATTCAACTCTTGTGGTAGAAATAGGAATAAAAGTTTTTTTGTTGTGCTTTTGAGCTTTTGACTAGGACTCCTAGCTGTACTTCACAAGTATTTAATATGGAAAGTTCTATTGATACAGCCTATGTATCACCATTAGCTCCTTTATTTTTGTCTGTGTCAAAATCTGTTCCTTTCTGAAGATGTGCATTTATAATGGGCATGTCTACCTTGCAATATGACTTCAGTGGAGTATACTCATACTTAAGTTAGCTTCAAACTAGTTTGCGGTGGTATCTGTAGAAGTCTAGCTGCAGTGGCATAGAACTCAAGGGGCGTGTCCACACATGCAGGCATGTGCGCTTGCAGCAGCTCAAATAGAAGTGGTGCAAATTTCAACCAGGGTTTTTGCCCCAGTGCATGTGCCCAAACATCCACTTTGATGTGGGGCAAGTTGTGCCACTTAGGGCAAAATAACCCTGCCTGGCTCCACCCGGATCTACAGCCAGGGGAGCCAGAGCCTGGGGCCAGCACGTGTGCTGTCCCCAGCAGTATAAAAAGGTGCCCTGCCCTGGTCCCATCAGTACAAAAAGCTGCCCTGGCAAGTAGCTCACGGCTACTCAATCTCAGGAGCTTCTGGGGTCCAGGCAATTGGTACCTGGGGACACTTTCTCCAATTGCTACTGTATGGGTGTGTCTATGTGTGCATTTAAGCATGCCTAACTTTAATGTACATTAACTTAATGCATATTAAGTGGGTTTAGGCAGCCATCTACATCTGCAGGCATTAAACGCATTAACTCTGTGTAGACTGACTTGGGACTAAAGGCACCTTAATGCACCTTAAATTTAGAGCAATGCACCTGAAGGTGTCTTGTGTAAATACCCCTAAGGTAAAGTACTGTATGAATGGTGCATTGTTTCAATTAGATCACTGATACAGGTA
>NW_017729031.1:11291301-11298923 GCF_001723915.1 Gavialis gangeticus | reverse complement strand
ACCCTAGGTTTAGAAAATCTGAAAATAGTAATTAATTCTAAGGCCAAGCAGCACCTCAATTTGTTTTAGCAGTTGCAGAGAAAAATTTCACATTCTAAAATCTGCAGGATTTTTTCCCCCATGAATGCAAATATTTCAGTATTTGGAAATTTCACACCAGCATGTAGCATCAGGTTCTCTTAAATTTGGCTGCCAGAGTTAACTTTTAATCTCATGTACTTAGGTCAATGGTGTTTAGTGGAGTAAAAGAGAACACACCTTTAAGTTAGATAATGTGCAAGGACCACTCTCTATCTTGCTAACCAACATTTTATTATGGTTTCCTTGCATTTCCCTGTCTCTCTGTATCCACCTGTGATTTAAACTATGACAGAAAACATCTTATCCCATGTTTGTTCAATACTTAGCACAATCATCTTGGTCTATGTCTGGGTCGCTTAGATCTTACCACAATATGAAAAAAAAAGAGTGATCCTTAAAGGATATATCTGCATTGCCTACATGACATTCCATGAGAGCCAAACATGAAACATACCCTGCCCCCTCACTGCAACTCCATGTGTAACCAGGAATGAGGCAATGTACTCACCTGCTGCCTATTCCCTAACTCTAGATACCAAAGCACTGGAGATGTACTAGCAAGAGGTCTCTCTGGACAATATTCCTAGTAGTGTTGGATTAAAGAGATTTCCAGTGGTCAAATATCTTTAGCAATAACAGATCTCTGCAGTTCAAGGCCCAAGTATGGGGATTTTATGCAAATCAACATCTAATTATGGTCCTTTCCAAAACAGGTGCCAGATCTCAATGACTTCCCTTCTGGTGACAAAGAAGGATAATCCATTTACTTCTTTAGACTTAAGGGCTCTTCTATTTTTGTCAGTTCTTCAGTCACTTCATAGTTTTTAGCTTAGGTCTACATTACAAATACTCTCCATCTTCAAATCTACAGCAGCATATCGGACCAGGACAGAACCTAGGTGTCCTACATGCCAGGGGAATTGCTCTAAGAATCAGGTTATTCAGAGAAGAATTGGCAGGTTACACCTTTTCTCTGAAGAAAATCAATTCTGATTGGAAAAGCCTTTCACAATCAATTTTATTGAGATTGGTACATTCCCCATGGAAAGTTTGTTTAAATGAATAAGCATTTTCTAGTGAAAAGTCATTTTGTTAGAGAAATCCTGATAAGCTCTACTACTAGTTTATGGGACTCACCAGCAGGTATGCAGGCATACATGAAGCGGGTCCTATTTGATTTGGATTTGGCCTGAATCAGGGATAGTGATTCAATTTGCTGATTTGGATCACTGCCCCTGATTTGATCTGAAGATTCGATGCTGATTTGGAGAATCAGCGATCTGGACATAGACACAGCTTTAGAAGTTTTTTCTACATACCGTGAGGTACCAGTGCAGCTCATGATCACTGCAATGATGGGGTGCATGGAGCATCCCACAGGAGTGTGGGTGGGGGGGCCCTCCACTTGCTCAGTGCCAAACCTGGAAGTGGACCAAAAGTACTTCCAGGGACCCCCCCTGTACTCCCCCCCTCTGCTCAGCAATTGGCCACAGGAGGACCCTGGGTGCCCCCCCTGACCCAGGAGGTACCAATCACTGAGCCGGGGAGCACGGGGACCCCCCCATGCACTCCCCAGCAGACCCAGAGTGGACCAAAAGTACTTCTAGTCCACTTCTGGGTCTGCTGCCGAGTGTGCTGGGGAGCCCCCTGCATTTCTGTGGGACACCCCATGTGCATCACAGCATTCATGAGCCGCCTGCTACCTAGAGGTATATAGAAAAAACATTTAAAGCTGTGTCTATGTCTGAATCACCAAATCTTTCCATATCTCTCTGAATCGATTCAGAGAGTTCCAATTTGATTTAAAGGGTCCTCTGATTCAATTCAGATTTGGAGGTTCAGTCACTGAATCAGGCTGAATCTCCACTGAATTGTATCAGGAACAAAAGCTTCACACAGCCCTACAGGTACGTTTTAATTGTCCTTTCATTTTTCAGGTGTCTAGCAAGAATCTCAGTCAGCAATCAGCTCCTCTTTAAAACTGAGGAGCAACTTTGCTGTAGTCACTGAGCTCAGAAAAGTAAAATTAGACTTGTTGAGGTCCAAGCCAGTCAGTTCTCATTCAGTTCAATGACACTGCATTTTATTTCAATTTCAATTTTCTTTTTTTTTTCTTTTTTTTTTCTTTTTTTTTTCTAAATTACCAAGACCAACAAAAGCTAGCCAGAGAACCATTATTCTTTTGAATGGTCATAAAAGATTTTAAGTCATAAATGCTTTTCTTGCCTTGGAGAATGACTGTTTACCTCATTAAATTATGAGTCTTGCCAATGAGTTCCTCAGCAGGACAGTATTTCTTTGAAAATGCTCAATAAAAGGGAGACCAAAAGTAGATCTTTTTCTTTATAGAATTACAAAATTATCAGAGTTCTACAGACACAGAAACATCTGTGGATTGATCAATGCATACATCCTCCAATAGCATTTTAGAATCAAACATATACAACTTTACATCTCCTCCACAACCCGCTTGAGGCTAGCAAGGAATAAAATAAGAAAAATGAGTTAGATGGAAGAACTCATTCCTATGTTCATGAACACCTCATGCCTCCTGAGGCTGCAGGGGCATGGTGACCACAAGCAGACAGCAGTGGTGGCAGGGACGTGGCAGCTGTAAGTGGGGACCACCCAGAGGTGGCCACGGTAATGTCGGCAGCAAGGGTGGGCAGAGTGGAGACTGCCTGCAGGCAGCCGCAGCAGTGTTGGCGGTGGGTGGCAGGCGATGGCAAGCACCAAGTGGCAATCAGCGACTGCCTTCAGGCACCGCCGGCAGTGTTGGTGGCTGCTAATCTCATGAGGTGCACATGTAGCTGCGTGCACCCCCTACACATCACCAATGCCTATGTTTCTATACTGGTCTTATAAATTGTGGTATTCAGATCTGATGAGCCTATCAAATCATTTCCCCATGTCACCTGTTAAATGAAGGACCAGTTCACTACTCCATATGGGGATGAGGCAGAGGGTGGACTACAGCTAAAGACCTGGTTTGTGAGAGGTGAGTCTTGAAACATCTGGGGCTATCTTGCAGATGACAGAGACCTATCTAAGATCAAAAGGGCTGTCCCATTCCTGAGTCTACCACTCCATCTGAAATACTTCAGTGCATTGTGGTTTAAAGTTTGTCTCCTTTTTCCCATTACATGGCCCAAGAAAACTTCATTCCCTTCCCATTTGGTGGCTGCTCAATAGGTTCAAATGTATTTAAAGAGGCTTTAGTTACCTCAGAAGAAAAGAACAGATGAGGTATCTAGATTTCCACACCCCAACACACCAGTAATGTGAGATATAGAAAGCACCTCTGATGCAGCTGTCTGGCAATAATACATTCAAAGGACCCTTCAGCTAGCTAAATTCTGGGGGATCCTATCCACTTTCCAGGCTGTTAGAGCTCCTCACAGAGAAGCAATTTACAAATAAACCTAAAATTGCACTTCCTGCTGATGGGACTCCTACAATGCCATGTAGGATTCCTACTCTATGCATAGTTAATATTTTAGTTTGTAGTCTATAATTTGAGTCCTACTAGGTAAGTTATCTCTGGTTGAGAACAAAAGATACCAAAAGTCCTTATTAGCTATGCAAGGTGGAACTTCTGATTAAATAAATGCTCAGAGGAAGCACCCGTTACAGGTTGCGGGAGTCCTTCACAGAAATTCGTTTAATAAGTGGGACAAAAATTACACTTAATTTGGTAATTACTGACCTATTGCCTTAGTTTTATTTAATCTCTCCCAAAGGATAAAGTTGCAGTACTTTAAGCTATAATTTTGAATGTGTTTTCTTCCAGAAGCCTAATATTTCATACGTGTTTGACTTAAACACTAATTAAAAGACTTTTTGCCCAAAACACAAGCTGTTGATGTATATGAATAGTATTTCCTGTCATTTCTTAATTCAATCTTTTCTCACATATCTACTACTTATTGGTTCTGCAGAACAAATCTGGTTACCACATGTATTATTTATTGGCATTCAGTATGAGTAAATAAAAGTTTATTTGCTGTTATAAATGCTAAAGACTTCTTCCAAAAAGAGGTCTAATGTCAGAAGAACTGTCTTTTATTGAGAACCTGATCTTCCTATGATGATAATAAACTTTCCTAATATTTTCCATTGAAGATTGATACACTTCTCTCGAAACTTATATCTAATTTATGTGACTTTAAGGGTCATGCTTTAATAACAATGATGAAACACGATTATTACTTCCTAATGCTGAAATTACAGTTTTTACATTGTAAATTTTTCCTGCTATGCGCCCTGTGGCACTAACATCTTTATCACTCCATGTGTTTCTAGTTTTAAAACCTTTACCCCTGCTGTTTGAAAAATATTTCTCATTTTCGTCCCCTATGGAGTACAGAAATCCCTAAAGGCAAACCATTAGTGATCTTTCTGCCTTTTCCCAAACACTTATTATGATCACCAGTGTTGCTTCCACTGCCTCATTGGCTTTTGGTAAAGTATGCAAATGAGATGTTCAAAATACACACTTTTTGCAACTGTGCAAGTTCATACTGATTTATAAAATGGGCAGGCTATTAAAGTGACTGAAAATGTCAGCAAGATTTATGCATGGGTGACAAATTGTATTGGAAATGTTCATTTTTAACATGCTGCTCTAGATTTCCTTCTTTCTTTTCTTTTCTTTTTAAAAAAAACAAACAAAAAACAACATTGTATGATGCATTTGTTGTAAGGCCATTTCCCTCTTCTTTTAAATATACCTCTTTTGACCAGGAAAATAAACAAAGCTATTTCCAAATCATATCAATTATATCATATAAAACAAGGTTTTTCGTCGTGCTTATTGTTTTTCATGTAGGGCAAAAGTTAGTTTAGTGCTACGTAAAAGTAAAATGATTTTTATCCTTTTAAGTATTTCCTCACAACATATAAAGACAGATCAAAAAATGATGTCAGTAGACATGACCATATTATTCACTAGTATACAACTCTTCAGAGAGTAATGTAGCCTTCAAGTATGCTTAAACATTCACAACACCCCTTTGAAGTCATTGGGAGCGGCACATTAACATCTCAGGACAGAATCTAGCTCTCACAGATCAGACTCATTCTGTATTGAAGCATCATATAGTAATCACCATTAAAGAAACCAACATTTATCACAAAGAAATATAGTACAATTGTTTCTTTTCCTGTGAAGAAAATATAAATGTAGTACAACATGTAAACTTTGACTTTTAATTGTATTTATTATTTTTAGTTATGTAGCTGAACATATCAAGTTAGTGAAACAAAGATGGAAGAGGATATAAGGCCTACTCTAATTTTAACACTGAAGCCAGTGTTAAGATTTCACTGACTTCCCAGAGAAAAGCTTCAGGTGCCATAATTGCACCTCATAACATCAACACACTGTAAAATAAACACACCTCAAAACTTCCTAAAGAGAAAAAATAAATAACTCATTAAGCATCTTAAGATGGTGGAACACAAGCCAGGTAGTGTTAGGGACACATTTACAGTGACAGCAGAATATTTAGAACATTTTCAACATATTTCTTAATCCATGACTTAAATTCCTTAAGTAGCTAGAGATATGCACAACGTCGTATATTTGCAAAGATTATGCAGAAGAAAATTACAGAGATAAGTATTGTGGATATCTAAATATAGGTATTTATAAAAGCAATGCAATATTTATTTAGAATAAATGACTGGCCCAAGCCTTGGGCACAGATCCACCTAAAATGCCACTGACAACTGAACGAGGCCCTTAAGGCTTTCAATGGACTTTAGGTGGCTCTTCAGGAAATAGGTGCTTTTGAAGGTCTGAACCTTAAACAAATGAAATTGTGTAAGTGTACACAGTGATTACAGTTATTCTCCCCAAATTAGAAATGTTTTAAAAGATGTTATACAACCCTTTGGATCCAGAAGTTCAATACTAGCAACCTAATTTAACTTTTTATATTCAGATCAGTCAGTACCACTACTATTATTGCTCTGATTTTCCTAATTAGTTCATTAAGTTGCATAATAATTGGTTTACTGCCACCCACTCTTTATGATGCTAGAACTGTGAAAATAAAACTGATTTAGCGCCTTATTTTGATCTATTATGCTTACTCATTCACATATCCTAGTGTTTGCTGCAGGTTTCTTTTTTTTCCCCAATTGCCCAAGATCTGCATATTATACTAAGTGTTCTGTTCTGACTGCATTTAAAATGCAGACAGCATTCTGGTTTATATAGGTAGTTTTAGGATATGTAGTTTACACAAATAAATAAAGCAACCAAAGCATTGTCAGTGAGAAACATCTGTCTCTCACCTTAGGAGGTCAAGATGAAACCCCAAGACTGTGAAATGTATTACATGGATCTTATTCTATTTCCACAGTACTAATATTTGCAGTATATCAACATTTCTAAATTGATAATGAACACATTTTTATAAGAGGGTGCTGTCCCAAAAGAGAAGAGTCTTAGTAAAATCCACAAAGATAGGTACTATTTACAACAAAGGCAGTCATCTATTTTCTGGCCTGTTAGAGGCATGCAGTGAAAGAGATCTCTACAAGGATAATGGCAATGGTAAATTAAGGTGGAATCCTTGGGATCCAAACTCCTTGCCAGAGGTCAAAGACACAGTAACAGCAAGCAGCATAATTCATAGCTGATTACAGCTACGCCACCTGTTTGTTGCAGTGGGCCATGCTATTTGACTATAGGAAGATCAAGGATGCAGAATATAAAAAGGGAAATAGTCCCTGTGGAGGAAGAATTGAGAGCATCTAGGAGAGAAAAGGAGTTGAAAGGGTGGTAAGTTTCTAAAGTATTTTAATTTTGGAGTTGTAACCACTTTAGCCTTATGCCATACTTGTTCACTGCAGGAACAATACTACTGCAAGAGGATCAAATAATACTTATTTCACTCCATTAGATAAGGGAGTCTTAAAGCCACTCTTGCTGCTCAGATTATTCAAAGTGGAGAGAGAATATTAGTATTACACAGAAGGATGTACTAAATGAGCTTTGTTATTGGAAGTTCTTTCGTAAATAGTGAACTGCAGGCATTGTCATTATATATTTCCTTCAGAATATTCTATACAGAATTGTAAAAGTAATATGGATTTTGAAGCAAAAGTGAGGGGAAAAAACATAGATCATATTTATTCTACATAGTATAGTCTATTAAACTCAGGAACATATTAAAAAAATGATTTTTCTCAACTTGTGGATCATGAATAATTTCCTGCCTGTGAACCTCAACTTTTGGCTCTCCATTTAATGACTTCTTTGCCTCCATTTTCCTGAGCAGGGACCAGATCAGCCCCCGCCAGTGGGCCCTACTGAGGCCCCAGGGGAAGCACACCTAGGTCAAGGGTCAGTGAGGATCTAGTCAAGAAACTTCTGGAGGGACTGGATGTATTTGAACCAGCTGGTCCGGATGATCTCCACCCCAGAGTGCTGAGGGAATTAGCTGAGGTCATTGCAGGACCCCTGGCATGGCTTTACAAGCACTCGTGGTGCTCTGGTGTGGTGCCAGAGGACTGGAAGAGGGCCAACGTGG
>NW_017729031.1:11287691-11290785 GCF_001723915.1 Gavialis gangeticus | reverse complement strand
AGTCCCTGTTCCCCCGAGCACTACCAGGAGTGACCAGGAATAACGGTCACAAGCTGCCAGAGGGTAGATTCAGATTAGACATCAGGAGGTGCTATTTCACTGTCAGGGCAGCTAGGATCTGGAACCAACTTCCAAGTGAAGTGGTGCTGGCTCCTACCTTGGGGGTCTTTAAGACAAGGCTAGACAATCACCTTGCTGGGGTTGTTTGACCCCAGTACTCTTTCCTGCCATGGCAGGGGGTTGGCCTTGATGATCTGCTAAGGTCCCTTCTGACCCTACTAACTCTGAAACTATGATGATCATCCAGTCCAGTCATTCTCAACCAGAGCCGGGGCATGAGCAGGTAAGTGAGGTATGAGGGAATAAACTAAGCAGATAAGCCAGACTCAGGTTTGTCCCTATCTAGACAATCCCCCACCCTTACTGTTCAGCCCCTATGTAAGGAGGTAAGCACTGTAATATATGCTAATTTTTGAATTGGGTGCCACTCCATTTCCAGAAATTATGGAGGGGTGCTTCGAGTCCAGGAAATGCAACATCCTTCCTGATCAAAAGAGGAGCTGCCTGAAAAATTATGTATCACAAGGAAAACTTCTGAAAAGATACTTTGGCTTGTATGTTTGTATGTGCAAATTTCTCACAAAATGCAAGTGCTCAAGAGAAAGAGTTCTAGTTTTCTTCAAACTAAGCAAAGCCCAGAACTTACAAATTTGTAGGCCCTATGGAGAACAAATTTGTACTTACGTAAAAATAAATAGAGGAAAATCTCTCTGTGGCAAAGGTTTTCATGTGCCTATTTTGAAGAGGTCTTCTATGCCACAACTCTCTTTTAACTTTTGCCCTGTACTGGCTAACGTAGTTTGTCCAAAATCTGGATTTGTAGCTCCTAATGTCCAGAAGTACTGCCTGCGGTTTGCAACTTTACAGTTCTTCAACACAGCTCTTGGTACTCCTGATTTGCTGCTCCCCTCAATGAACTACACTTCCATTAACCTCCCTTGGAAATCTATGTACATCTGCAAACCAGGTACCTCCGCTTCCAAATGCAACTACCACTAATTATGCTTGGAGGAAACTGTTTGCTTCCAAACAGAGCTTCCTTGAAATTACAAAAAATCTGAAACACTGTTAGAAGTAAAATTCAGTGCTCCATGATGTCACGTTTAGCATATAACTACCTGAAACAGATGTCATGAGTCCTGCCACTAATACCTACACAGACAAAGATAGGTGTACAGGTCATGGCTCTTAAGAAATAATTTCCAATATTTTGTTAAAAAAGAACATCAAAATCATAGCGTGTTCATCTCAATATATAAATTAGATTGATATATTTTTATACCAATGTTGAATTTTCTACTTTCAGACAAACAAGTTTCACATTAGGACTTTTATACTAGTCTCAATTTCTCATTTTATGACTTTAACTGGTTTTCAGTAAACGTCAGCAATAGAGATATAAGGTACAGATTTAGCACAGAGTTTGGTGGGGCTGGTGGGGAGAGTTAGTGAGTGAGAGAGAGAGATCTGTCAGTTCAATGACAGGCAAGAGAAGATGTACAGCACAATAGGAAAATGCAAGCATGCTGAGTAATGGTATGCAATGTAGCCATAATTATCTCACTCTTACTGCACCGTCATTGTGTTAAATGCTACAGATCATTAAATATTATGATGACAACCCTGCAGCTCAAGCCTAAAAGGGGTAGAAATTGTACTATTTCTTTCACGTAAGGACTACCATAGCATAGAATAGCTATCAGAACTTTCTTTTGTCTCCATGTCCTATGGTATGGGCATCTTATTCTATATCAAAGGAAAATTGCAGTCAAATGGGGTTTTTTCCTAAAGGAAGGTAATGATCTGCCTAGCACATAGCCTTTCACTTATGATATCTGAATTTGACCTTATTTATGGCCTTTTTTTCTTGCTGATGTAAATATTTTCAAATGGAGTAATAAAAAATGTCATTACAAATGTGATTGAGATGTTTTGGTTGTTTTTGCTAAAAGAGATGATTCGTACATTTTTATCAGATATACACTTAAAATGGGATTGATGTAAAGTTAGTGCTATAATAAAAATGTAAATAAAATTCATTATGCCATATAGATTCCAGGATGTAATTTTTATTGATTCAATATTATTGAAATATGTGAAAAATAAATATAAAATAATTTTGAATAACACCTTTTTATAATCAAAAAGTAAAAAAAAAAGAAAATTGATATTTACAAGAGATGTTCTTTTCCTATATTTTGCCACAAGTGTGATGCTACATAACATTAATAGAATATAATGAATATTCCCATGTTTATGGATCTATATCAGCAGCATTGCATTATTCTTACCCCATATACTGATTCAATGCCAATATATGATAGCCCCATTGACACCACTTTCCCTGAAGTTTAGAAACGATCTAATGGTTTCTTGTAACCATCTAAACCTTGCCATCTGAATGATGCTTGTCAATGCATCTTTAAGCTTAATTACAGGATGTAACACATGCCTCATGAGCAGCTTTCAGGGTCAAGTAACATCTATATTTCACTGAAGCAGATATAAGGGTTAGCCTTACATTTCAGTACACATTGGGAAAGATGTTTTTGTTGACAGATAGAAAGATTTAGGGGTGTTTTTTAGTTCCTACTTTGGGTTTGAATTGTGGATTATGCCACAATTAATTGTGCTTACTCTTGGCATGTCAAAATACAGCTTAGATTTACAGAATTGGATTTTTGAACATTTTCTCAAGTTTTATAGCACAGGGCCACAGTCAGGAAATGTGAGGGGAGAATCCCAGAGCTTATATTCACTTCAAGGGGAGTTGGGGAGCCCAGCATCTCTGAAATGGGGCCTTTAGTAATTTAACCATGTTTAAATCATAGAATCATAGAAGTAGGGTCGGAAGGGACCTTGTAGATCTTCAAGTCTGACCCCCCGCCTGGGCGGGAGAAAAGACTGGACTCAAATGACTCCAGCCAGGTAGTCATCAAGCCTCTTCTTAAAGATCCCCAGGGCAGGAGCCAGCACCACTTCCCTAGGAAGTTGGTTCCAGCTCCTAGCTACCCTAACTGTGAAGTAGTTCTTG
>NW_017729031.1:11269597-11287334 GCF_001723915.1 Gavialis gangeticus | reverse complement strand
CAGTACTCCAGCTGTGGCCTGACCAGCGTCGCATAGAGGGGGAGGATCACCTCCCTGGCTCTACTCGAGATGCACCTGTGGATGCACGACAAGGTCTGGTTAGCCCTGCCAACCGTGACCTCGCATTGTCGGCCCATGTTCATCTTGGAGTCAGTAATGACTCCAAGATCCCTTTCTGCCTCCGTGCTCTCAAGAAGGGAGTTTCCCATTCTATAAGTGTGCTGCTGGTTTCTACTGCCTACGTGCAGCACCCTGCACTTGTCAGTATTAAACCGCATCCTGTTCATGTCAGCCCACTCCTGTAACCTATCCAGGTCTTGTTGCAGTCTTTCCCTCCCTACTTTCACCTCACCCCAAATTTTGGTATCATCAGCGAATTTAAACAGGTTGCATTTAAATGATAGAGTCTCTTTGCTGTCTTAAGGAATTTGAACAAAATGCAGAGAACGTTTAGGATGGGCGACTGTCAGCTTTGTGGAATTTTTACGGGGGGCAAATGGAGGATTAGATGTTTCCCGGGAGTTGCCACTCATATTTTGAGAACTGGGCAAATAGTGGACTGACTGATGACTTTATTATCTGATATCTAATTGGCAGTTTGTGACATGAAAGAAGCATGTTCTAGTGAACATAATGCATGTAGGCCTAAGAGAACCAGGGATCTTGGTCTTCAGATCCCAACTGTGACACTGTCTCTGTCAAATGCATGGACAAAGAAACCATCTTTTTCCATCTGTTCCTTATCTACAATCAAATGATTTACCTATATTTCAGGTTTTTGTCATGACTGAGAAGCAGTATTTTTATACCTCTCAGGACTTATTACATTAAACCAGTGGTTCTCAACCTTTTAAAATGAAGGCACCCCCCTATAGCTTTTCAGAATCTAGCAGAACCCTATTTAAAAATGTAATACAAATATGATCACATAAATATAATAATATATTATTACAGTATAACATAATATATACATAATATGTGTATTTTAGTTAACTTTTCAGGCCATTGGCAGTGAGTGCTCTTCCTGGCTCTGCCTGTCCCCATACATTTGCTCTCAGCATGGCACATGGACTCCATGCACATGGCTCCAGGTCACTGCTTAGGCCAGGCTAATTTCCATGCCTGAACTCCAGCCCTGGGACCATAACAGCGGGCAGGGATGAAGTGCTGAGCTGTACACACTTTCAGGTCTGTACTTGAGGAAACAAGTGCAGTCCTGTGTCAGTGGCTGCTCATCCAGGAACATGTATGCTAGGATCAGAGCTCCCCAGTCCATCCCATCAGGCCTGGGAGCTTGAAAGCAGTGGAGGGATGAACTGAGCTGAAAAATATGGCTGCACACCCCTCACCTGTCCAGGCGTTTCACTACTTGGAGTGTAAGGGTGATCAGAGCAGAGGCTGCTGAAGGGCAACACCGGGAGAGGGAGTCCTTGGAAGAACAGCTGTGGGTGCCATTTCTCTGCAGGATTCTGGGGCAGAAATGGGTTGCTGGCAATGCTCACACAGGGAGCCATCACAGCATCACCCTTAAAAGAATTGCAGGGCACACCAGTTGAGAATCGCTGTTTTTAACCCATCCAAGTAATTCGAGTGGGCAGCCTTTCCTTTGCCAGGTTCTACTTAAATGCCTAAATCTGTAACATATATCCCAGTCCTATAGGCCTCTACAATGGAGCTGAAGAATGTGACATGCCATCTGGCTTTGTGAAGCAGATAAACAGACATACTTGAATGTGCATTCCACACTTGGGCCTTCAAGTCCTTGCCAGTTTGGTTGCACAATTCTTAACTAAATATTTGCCAACTGCAGCTGTAATACTAAGTGGTGTCATTTAAAAACTAAAAGGAACTTAGGAAAAGAAAGAAAAATCATTACTGCACTTTTATTTTTAGCATCCTTCTTTTCATGAGAATGACCATCTTAAAAGTATTAGATGACATGCTAGAATTAAGAAGAACTTAAAAATAAATATATATCTAACAGTAATTTTATATTTATTGCACTTAATTTAACAAATTATTGTAGGAACTACATAGACAGCATTTTCTGTGTAAAATTATTATACTTAAATGAACTTTTGACAATGTATTAATTACAAGGACATGACCACATTTATTCTGCTGATCCAGTAATTACATGCATTAAAGAAATATTTATCCACAAATCATGTAGTATACTCCAAAACAGGCTTTCATTGCCAAGTTACATTTCCTGTGTACAACGGCCTCTTTTGCCAGTTATGAACCCTCTTCTGAACTTTCACAAAGGATGGGAGAGGGGAACAGAAAGATATTTCAAGCTGAAAGATAACTTTCTACATTTGAAATGATTAAATGTCCCTGCTCCAAATCTTCAGCCAATGTAGCGGAGTCACTGAAGTTTTGGTGCTACAGTGGTTTATGCCAGTTATAAATGGTCCTAATATGTTTTATATTACTGGTTTAGAAAATGCTGAAGAAGGAATCCTCAAAGATCTCTTAAAAGGAGTTCAAGTTTTGGCTTAATCTTTTTTTTTCTCCATAGGCATGAAACCTGTGTCATATTAAATATATCCGTGTGTCTTCTATATGCCCTGTATGGCTAAGTACAGACATACGGGAGGTGAAATCAAGTTCAAAATGCCCACCTGATTTACATTTAACTCATCCTGGTGCCAACCTTACACTTACAGACCCAGTCTCAGTGACTGGTGATCAGTCTAAACCTGTAACAGAATAAAAGTTCCATGCGCACAAACTAGACTGAAAATTGCAGAACCCGGTTTAAGATAAACCTGGATCTATGTAGTATCTTCTGTCCACTTCCCCTGCACAGCTCTGGGGCTGGGAAAATGCAGCCACTGACCCGTGCCAGGGCTGCTCGTTTCACCCCCCTTTCCCCCACACTGGTCTTTTGTTTTTTTGCCCTCCTTAGCCACTTGCTCTCCCCTGCCCCCAGTCAATGCTCTCAACCCCCATCCCACAAGCTACTCCAGGTACAGCTGCTTTTATGAGCATTTGCCGCTGTTGGAGCCAAGCAAGTAAGGGGGTGCAAATTTGCTGGGAGGGACCCAGAGGGACCCCACCTCAACCCAACCTGTGGGTTGTGCCTCCCCTTCTGCCTCACCTGTGGGTTGTGCCTCTTCCCCCTACCCTTCGTGGGTCATCTCTGCCTCCATCCCCGTGAGAGACTTTGACTGGGAGGCAGTCAAGCCTGTGACAAGCATAAGAGAAAAGCCCAATCTCTGAGGGTGAAGCCTAATTTTTCTCTTTAAGTACTGTGCACAAACATTAATATTTTAAGCTAGATACTTATTGCCCTATGGAAAGCCATTGTAGATCCCTTCTTCATTTAGAACTCCAACAAATTCACAGTTGTTTTATAATCACCATGTTGGCCATTTTACTACAATGCTAAGTATTTGATTAAGGCTAAAGAACACAGTGCTAGTGTTTTCTCTAGAAGGCAACTGTGGGATGATGTTTCAAGGTGCCATACCAGACTAGCTATTTATTAGGCTCAAGTGGTGGGCTGATCTCGAGTAACAGAAATGGCAATGGACTGAGAAAATCTTTGGGTACTAGAGTACTTCTAATTGTGCTCTGTTGTTACTATTAACATATACTGATTGCAATGCTTTCCTGGCGTGTTTAGTAAGAAAAGGCTCGCTCAAATTTGGGATTTTCAACAAGCAGCAAAAAGAAGATGGAGAACTTGTATTAAAAAAACAAGGGCTGATACCTTGTATGAAATATCTCTTACTGAAAAAAAAACATTGTGTAACCATCAAAAAGGAAGGAACAATACCCAAATATTACTAGTAGGAACCTATGAATTTAGTCTCATTATAACTGTGGATTTAGTCTCATTATAACTGTGGATTTAGTTTCAATTTTTTACTTTATAAATACATAAATGACTATTTTCTTCCCATGTGGAATGATTTTCTCATGTAGATCCTATGCAGTAGGATCAGAACATTCTTGTAAAGTAATCTAGGGTCAGGCCATAGGTCTATCTTGCCCAGTATCCTGTGTCAGACTGTGGCAGTGTGGATGCTGAAAGGGAGCGTGAACAGGGTATGACCAGGTTTTTTTCTTCTGTTCTTCTCTCATTCGCAGCCTCCAGCATTTAGGGTTTAGAATATTCTGTTTCAGAGATTGTATCCTTAACTCCCATGCTCAATAGCTACTGATGCCCATTTCCCCCAAGAATTTGTCCACTCCCTTTTTGAATCTGGCTAAACTGTCAGCTCCCGCAACCGCTGGTGATACAGTTCCACACTTTAATTGCTCACTCTGTGGGGGAAAAAAGCTTCCTCTTCTTAATTTTAGGAATTTAGTTTTAAATTTATTACCTACTAGTTTCATTTTAGGACCCCTAGTTCTTGTCTTGTAAGGCAGTACATAATAAATCCCTATTTCTTTCTCTTGGCCCTTTTGTAAACCCTTATCATGTTTCCCCTCAAGTGCCTCTTTTCTAAACTGAATAAACCTAGCCTCTTTAGTTTCTCCTCATATGGAAGTCCCTCCATACCACTAATCATCCTTGTGGCCCTTTCCTGTACCTCCTCTAGTTCTTCTATATCCTTTTTCACATGTGGAGACCAGAACTAGGCCCCATATTCAAGGTGAGGATGCCTTAGAACTGCTCCATTGTATTTCTCTTTTAAATATATCAATAATTGTTTGACTGGCTAACTAAGAAATCATATGTATTAAAGTGTGAGGGATCAAACAGGTAGGTGGAGTTATTGTAATAAATGAAAATGAGGTATTGATATAAATAATCCTAATTTATTTTGAAATCCTACATTTTGATAAACTATCTGCCACCTAATGCTGGAGACATTAGAACCTCAACAGACTTGCATAGAGGAAGAAAGTAGACTTCCATTTTAAAACATGTACTATGCTCAGCACCAGTAAATAAATACATGTTTATGAGTATATCACCCAAAAAACCCAAAAAAATGACTTATTAGGGCAGACATCTAATGAATGCTGTAATTTTGCCAGAGAACTGTTTAAAGCAGTTGAATTATTTTAGGGTGTTAGGGTGTTAGGTTACCTTAAGGCACTTAAAATGAGAGCATCCACACATTAAAGTGTTCAACTGTTCTAAGTATCCTCTAAGGATCTTAAAGTTATGTCACTTCAGGCAAGGGTTATCTTCCATTCTATCTGTCTCAAGGTAGGGTATTGTTAGTCTGCTCCACAGAGATAAAGTGATCAATTTTTAATCACTCAGCATCCCATAATACTCAGCTCCCAGGCCCTCTATCACTGAAAGACATTTCACCCTCCCAAGCATTTCTGCTTAGAAGGTGTTACTGGCCCCAGGCCAACATCTACACCATCCCCCAGTGGCTATGACCCCAGCCTGCATGGCACCATGCTGTTAGCTCCAAAGACCCTAAGAGACTCAATCCAAGCCACTGGGCTAGGAGCCAGGCAAACAGGCCTCCCCTCTAAGGGCTTTCATTATTAGGTGGCAGACAGTTTATCAAAATGTAGTCTTTGCCCCATATCTGGGCAGCTCTCCGTTAGCCGGCAGAATTTTGGGGAACTGTGACTGTCCACTACAGCTTCCCACATTCCTAGGGGGTGAGGGGAAAGGGCTACCTAGTGCCAAGTGTGACAAGAGCACAGGTCATGGTTCACAAGGGTGTCAGGCCTAGTGGGTGAAATGCAGCCTTGGTTGCTAGAAGCTCCTGAACCAAGATTTTATAGTTGCACTCAGCATGGGTCAGCTTCCTAGAGAAGAAAGTGCATAGGTGGGGGAACCCCTGAAAGCCTGATGGTTGGGCTAAGATAACCCACTCTGCCAAATGATAATGCAGCTGGATGGTGGATATAATGACTGAGCTAACCCCCTGACCTTGTGCTCTGCCTGACCCTAGATCCATGACTCAGTTTCCTGTACAGATATCTCCTGCCTTCTGACTTCCTGGTTTCTCTTCACTCTGAGGTGACCTCCAGACCTGGCCACTCATGGCCTGGCATGACAGGGATGCAGTCTGAAAGTCATGCAGTACTGATATAAATCCCCAAAACTGATGTAGGTCACCATGAAATTGGTCTGGCAGTAGGATCTTGATGTTGGGTATGTTGTAGTGGCTGGGTGAGCCACTAGCTCTAGAAAGGAGGTGCTCTGAACTCACAGGACTGTGATCCAAGCCTGCAAATCTTGCAGTGCAGCCACCAGTTCAGTCCCAGATGTAAGAACTGGCAACTGGTCGATCCTGCAACTAAGTGTGACCTGTACAAGCTGTCATGGTCACAAGGGCATCATCCCTAGTAGGTAGAGCCAGGAGTGAGGACTAGCAAGATTGTAAGGATGAGCTGACATTTGGAAGCATCCAAGGACAACCCAAGTTTCAGGTGAAGGGAAGGGATCAGAGCCCAGAGTCTGAAACTTAAGCAAAGGGCCAACCAGAAATCAGGGAGTCAGGAAACAAGTCAAAGTCAAACCAAAGTCCAAACATTGAGCCAGAGGGTTAAGCAGGAATTGGGTAGTCAGAGAGCCAAAGGACTTACCAGGACAGAAGCTGTGCAAGGACCAGAGACCAGTAAATTTTGCAGCAAAGCTCAGGTGCCTCAGCAGTTCCTCAAGACCAGACCTGGAACAAATCAGAGGGAAGGGGCTAGGCCTCAGCTGGTGCTGTTCATTTGTTAGCCTCAGTTACTGTGGCTTCAGGGTAGAAGGCTCACCTAGTTTTGCCCTCTGCAGGTCAGGGCCCTGCTTGCCCAGTTCATCAGGCTGCAGGGCACAAGCCTCAGTCCTGATAGCATGTAGCCTGGGGAGGCATTCTTCCTGGGGTCCATTCTATCACCGTGATTGACCCCTGGCAGCCCCATGCTGGGACTGGAGCCACTGGACAGTGAGAGCATGGTGCCCAGGAAGACATGCTCCCCTGGGCTCCAAAATCTCACTCTGCTTAAACCTTTGGTCTCTGCTTCCAAAGGAAGGATAAAGTCCTGACTCCTGGCCATGCCCCTGCTCACCGGGTCCTCTTGTGGCAAGATACAGTTGTGCAGGTCAGAGAAGGGATTAAGCCTTAACCTGAAACTGTTCCTACTTCAACACTGCTTAATATTCCACAGGTTTAGAATTAAATTAGAATTGAAACCTTTAGGTTAAAAGGTAACCTGCAACAGCACCTGTAACACTGAAACTGGCTAACACATGTAAATGAAACCTGTTTCTGCAGTCTATATGCAGGCAGGGAAGTTTTAAAGGTTCTAACAGCTTAATACAAAACCTGAATGACGTTGCCTTTAATTCTCAGTTCTTAATACTTAGCATAAAAGTCGACCTTCACTAACTCGCTGACAATTTTTTTTGCCACTGATTTCAATATGAATCTTTTTTTAACATTTCTTTGCAACTCAAATCTGTTGCTGCAACATAGCGCATTCTTTCCAATGACATTACTCAGTGATTGCTAAAAAATGGTCAATGCCTTTTAAACAAAATTCTTAACGACAAGCAAGTCAGTCAACCTATGAAGTGAACCCTTCAGTTATATTATTCATCTTGAGGCAGTTACTACATAGCTGCTTATATTAGATTTCTAAGCTACATTAGGCTTTTGGGAAAGAACAGAAATTATACATAAACTGGTATAAGTGATCAGAAACAGGTTCAAATCTGTAACAACAGCAATTCAGTGTACATAAACCGCTTTCAAAATGGCTGAAACCAGCTTAAGATAAACCTGGATGGATATAGTATGAGACTTACCTGATTAAGTTAAATTGGTTTATTGAACTTCTGTCCCAGATCCCCTCCAGATTCAAGTTAACTCTCACTTCCCCAGCATGGTAGAATGCTTTGCACCTCCCCTGCAAAACGCCTTCACAGGGTAGGCAGGCTACCTTTGGCCCAAGCTGTCTGTAGCCCAGCAGGGAGGCATGCTCTAGTGCCCCCTGGCTTCTGGCTTGGGCCACTGCAGACATGTGGCTGCATTTCTGGAATCAAAAGTGAATGTCTGTTCACTTGCTTATGGGTTCACTCTACACATCTTAGACTAACCTATGAAGATTGAACTGATTCAGCCCTGGCAATTTGATTCTCTATACTTACACCTAAGATACCATTCAGGACCCTCAATAGCTATAACACCTGCAGCTTCTATTTAGCTAAATCATTGTCACTTTAAGCCTGACTGAAACAATTAAAATATTGCAATGGTTTTGTACAGTTGTACAACTAGCAAAGTACATACTGGTAGATGTAACAGTTGCATTATAACAGCTAAACAGCATAATTTGATATGAAGTCAATAGTTGCCTCTGTCTACACTGCTACACACTTTTCTGGGGGCTTCCTGTTCAGAAGAGTTAGCACTGCATTTTGAACCACAACAATGTTTGATTTTTTCCCACTTTTACCATCTTGAAGATTTAAAAAACTTTCTGAGGGATATAGCAGTCATTCACTAGGTATTACACTCAGGCTAATACTTAGTATAAATAGCATTTTTCTGGCTATAATATCTTACATGCTTTTACAGTCAGTCATCTCTTCCTTGATTTTTATCTCTGCAGTAGTCTCTCACACTGCAATCCTCCAGGTTTTTACAAGCTAAGCATACTCCATGTCTCTAAACACTCACAATCTAAGACAAGGTACAAGAGGAGAGTCCAAGTGAGAGGGAAGAGAAGCTATTGAAAAGAACAAGGTAATAAATAATACCTAGCTTTTATATAGTGTTTTTCATTAGCTGATCTCAGTAGGAAAGCTGTCAAAAAGAAATGTGTTTTAAAGAGGAATTTGGAGTGAAGGGCTTGTTGGGCAAGAAGTGAATGAACATGAAAGCTGACAGGGAGGGGAAAAAAAGTTGAAGGGAGCAGAAAATTGAGTGGATTGAAAAGAAAATAGGCAGTAAGAGAGGAAGCAGAAGGAAATTAGGGCAAAGACATAATTGGAACCAAGGTTATATGGGGCCTTGAAAGTGAGTAGCCTGAATCCAATGTGTTAACTGGAATCCAGTGAAGGAACTCAAGTGAGGGGAGGGGTGACATGCTTGAAGAAACAGCAGACGAAGATGATTTTAAGTAGCTGCAGTCTGAAAAGGCTGAAGATGGGGAGATGAAAATCTGGAGAGGAAAAGATTACAGTAATCAAGGCAACAGATGACCAAGATGTGGGTAGTAAGGAAAGGGAAGAGGCTGGTGATATTAAAAAGTAAGTGACAGGACTTAGCTAGAGAAAGAATATGTAGGAAAAGAAATAGGATTCAAAAGTAACATGAAGGTTGTGAGCCTGGCAACTAGGAAGAAAAGTGGTACTGTCTGTGGTGACAGATTAGTATGAGGGAAGGGTAGCATTTAGAGAAAAGTTCTTAATGATGCATGCTTGATTTTAACCCTTATAAAAATGATCAATTTTACAATATACACTTAACATGTTATAATTTCTTTATAAATAGCAATATACATGACACCTTGAGAGAATTTTGCTACCTATTTACAAACATAGCACATAAAAATCAGTGTCTATAGAGCCACTTCCGGCTCATCTGCCTCTCCAGCCTCGCTGATGTAACTGAACAGCACAGTTCTCCTGTAGACTTTTATATCTTGATGAGTACTGAGCTAATGTAAATCCTTAAAGCTATATATACACTGTATTAATTCCCATCCAATTCCTCGTCCAACACTAGGTTTCCTGTTTCCTAAATGTGTTATTAACTATATTACCTTTAAAAAGAAATTCCCAAAATAAGATTAGTGAAATAATAGGGTCATGATACATTACAGTATATTACTTGGCATGAACACTATTCACCACAAGCGTCTTTATTAACATTATGTTGAACAGTGAGATAGATAATATCGTGGCTATTAATTAACAGGTGAAAGTAACACAAAGCAATGCCCAAATCTAATACCATGCTAGCTTTGCACCAATATTTCTTCATTTAACATATCCAGAAAGATGAAGGGTCAAACTTGAATGCCACTGGGAAGTTTGCTTTGACTTCAGTGCAGCCAGAATTTGTCCCTACAGAACCCATGGGGTGTGAATTTGCCCCTACATTAACCCCATGGCAAAACTGGGATCTCAGAACCTCCCTGTGTCCTCTGTCCTGAGCATGCTTTTTGGGTCATGCTAAACTGGCTATAAAGCCTAATTTGGAGGCTCTGGCATATGCTGAGTGGAAGGTAAGTGGCGAAGGCAAGTTTCTCAGCAGTGCAGACATGCTCTTGTGACCTGCCCAAAGATGCACTGAACAAGCCACAAAAATAAAGCCCAAGTGTCTTAATTCCCAATCCTCTGATAAAACAAAATACAAGACATTCACTTTGTAAATGAAATTGGGCTGACCTTTCCCTACAAGTGGTCTCTTTACTCCAGTGCTAGACTCAGATGTCACTAGTCACTAGTCATGGCATGCAGGGATGTGTTGGGAGAGCTGGAAATCAACAACTCTGAAGCAGGAGCAACACTATACACGAGTTAGAGTGAAAGCGGACAGCACAAATAGGATATGCAACTGTGGGGAAATCTCTGCTGATTATTATTTCTGCTGAACTTATTCTCTTCGTTGCGTCTCCCAATAGAAGTCTGCTCCCAATATTCTACACAGGCCACTACTTCTGGTGTTGGTTTTACCAATTCTTGTGGGGAGCATCATGATGCTACAGGGTCTATTCTAATTGAACCCTTTGATTTCCTATAGGAACATCCCAATTTTACTTTACTAATCTATTTATTGAATATTTAGGCTCATATTAGTGGAGTAAAATATCTCAAATATTTCATCCTGGTACAGTCACTAACTTACTGTTTGCCTTTGGGAAAGTTGCTTTATTTTTTGCTAAAGGACATGCTCTGTAATTCAATCCTAAATTATTACGCTTGATGCAGATATTACTTGGTATAAATCTATGACCTGAGTATAGTCTATGGTGTGTATTATGCAGATGGCCAGACCAATGATGTAAATGGTCCCTGCTGGTTTTATAATCCAAATATAAATCTCTTTAAACCCTTTTGGCAGAATATTTGCATTGAGCAAAAAAATAGGTACAGAATCTACGCAAGGAGCTAATGTTTGTTCTTTAACCATTTTATATGAACACAGAGCATTGGCTGGATGTACTTTGTTTACACCTCTATAATGAGCCAAGAAAGTCAGAGTGTTACAGTTTTGGTTCAAGGAATAAAAACAGGCCAATTGATGGGGAAACCATTTCATTCAGAAGGTTCTAGATCCTTATTTCTTAATTATTACATGAGAAGTTGAAAACTTTTGAAAATAAAATAACCAGTACTAGGTGGATCCAAACTGAATGTTACTAAAGGTTATGCAAATGTGGGAAATTATAATTCTATCTGGATGTCATTACGTATGTCTACTTAGATGCACATTTTCTGCTATGTTTAAGTTAAACAAAACGCTAAATGACTGTGTAGTATGACATCTCATTAATATGTTTCCATTCACATCTGTGCCTTTGGTATAAAAAATAGGCTGTTCCAGTGATAAGAGATTAAGTCCTTTAATTAGAAACAAATGACAAATCACTGTTAACCCCATGTGATGCTTTCTAAAACTTCCATCAAATATTCCTCTTAAAACATTATTAAGCACAAGTTCACCAGATCTACTTCCTAGAAAGTGCCATTTAACAAAACCCAGGCAGGATGTTAATACTGGGGCCGAATTACAGGTTGCCAATGCATTTCCTGCAAGGGGATTGACAGGGGATCATTTTGTTATGGGGCCACCTCCAGCGTGTTGTGACAACCAGTCATTACACCTCTGAGCACAGCACTCAGCTGTAGGTTTCTACAGGATGCAAATAGCTCCAAATGGGTTCAATTTAGAGAAAGCAGATAATGTATCATTCGCTTCTTTAAGGTAGAAGCTTTTAATTTTCAAGAAGAAAGGAAGAGGAGTACATTTCAGTTTCTGGAAATAAAGATCTACTTAACAAAGCACACTGGAGAAATGGATGCAGAACAAAAATATCTATTATAGAAATAAAAAAACTCAAGTTGTCTTTTCCCATGTCTCAGAGACATTCGGAATGGGCTAGTGAGCATCTCTACTTGTTTAGAACCCAATACAATTATCTATTTAAATTGTGCATCATAAACCAATAATAAATATGAGAGATAATAATATTATTTATATTTATATAGTGACCTTTCCTCTTGAATTATCCAATGCATTTTGTAACCAGCATATATGCTCAGCTGAAATGGAAACCAGTAGTCATGTGGACAGCCAGTACACTGCACACTGTATAGCTCTGTGGGTGTAGGATGAATCAGGGCAAATTATACTTGTAAAAAAAACTACTATAGGTTTGTTAATGTTTCTGACTTGCAGAAGGACCTTGATCAGTCAACACACACATGGTACATACATACAGTGTACTAAGTCATTACTATGTGTGGAAAAAGGAGAGAGCAAGTGCCCAGGGAAAAAGTAAATTAAAAGGCATGTGTGTGTACTATTTCCTGACTCCATGAAAGCATTGAGGAGCTGCTAAATGCAATTCGAGCTGTAACTTCCATGTTCTTCTGATATTTTACTTCTATGAGATAATCTCTACTGGACAATGAAACCTAACAGTTCTTTACCATTAGCTACTTCATGAAGAAATGTATTCACTATTGAAGAGCAAGTCAAAGGTCTAAACAGGACTGTTGCCAGGAACAAATACGTTAATAAAAATAGAACACTTAGGATTTAAAGACTGAAGTAAATAATGGCAGCAGAGTGGTTTGGTTATAATTTTTATACAAGTTACAGCTGGGAATTCCAAGTTTTTTGAGCATATTTTTAAAGTCTCTATTTTGTACCATTCATAGGTAATCAAATCTGCCTCTGGCATCTATTAGCAATTACCAATGGAAACTTTGTGAGATTTCTTTCTACTGGACTATGAGCCTGGTACTTGCACATGCTTTATTTTTATAAAGAACCAAGGACTTCAGTGTTCATGGACATCCAGTCACCATTGTCCTTCTGGACCATGGCTGAGGATTGTCTGGGCATCAAGGACTTCTGATTCCAGACATAACATTCTATCACTTTCCAGTGAGCTCTAAATTCACTATTAAAATTACTTTTTTTTTTTCAAACTACGTGCATGTCACATCCCTTACTACTTTGTGATTGATAACATATATTCCTTATAATTTGCCCAGTTTCAAGGGTTAGAATTTGATAAAAATCAGAAACTACCACTGCCTTTCAAGTAATCAATTTGTATATTGGAAAAAATGGTTATACATGCAACTGTGGGCATGCTCATACATGTACAATGCTTGTGATACTTCTGTAAAAGGGGGTAGTTAACTTTTATGCACATATAATAGTGGGTATAAGTGCGTCCTCTTTGTCTTTAAAGTAAAGAAACAAATATGCAAATTACAAGCCAAAGCAAATTAAAGGTACTTTGTAACTGACATTTTAATTATCTTGTTTGGATATTATTCATTTTATTTATCCTTCAAAATGCAAACAATTCAGGACCTCTGTATAAATATTATCTCCACTGGAAGGCTACAGTACCTCTAATAAAAATGTACAATTTCTTGGCTACCAAATTCAGTGGAACGTATTCTAAACATACTGTATTCATTATAACAACATATTTCTGCATAACACACAAAAGACTTTGGAAAGAGGGGACAGTTTAAAGCAGGCCAGTGAAAAGATGTAATTAGAGCTGTGTGGGCTTGGCAAAAACCCTCCTGACAAACAAGCTTGAGATTATTTTTGCCAAAGCACTCTAGGCTTACTGGGGTTTCATTACATTGAGGAGAGTTTAATTCTAGTAAGCATCAGATACAAAAGGATGCAATCAAATGAAAAATAATAGTCAAATGGGATAGAAGAAACTGAACCCTATTCACTGTGAAAGTAAGAATATGATAGGAGAATTAGCTGTATTAGAACCAGCAACCATTTCCAGAGATTTATTTGGAAGTAGTAGACAGCTAGAGATGAGTTGGTTGAATTATTAATTGTGAACAATTTATCTAACAAATGAATTGTTAGAGCCATTCTCTTTTTTTAAAAAATGTCTGCAAATAGAATGGGCTGAACAATAACTTTTGGTCATTATTCAATATTATTGGACAACTATTGTGTACCTAGATTTTTCCCACAAAAAGCCACAAATTAGTCACATGATACTGGTTTCAGTTCCCCAATCGGATGACCAAACCTTTATGAACAGGAAGAGTGTATAAACAATCAGACTTTGATTCTCTTAAGAAGATAAATGAGTCTCCTGAGATTTAATATTTTTTAACTTTTGAAACTCCAAGAAGGAAGAGCAGTATATTTTGTTACATACATTGTCCCTCACTGACAAGCACACATAGTACTACTCCACGACTTTCTGAAAGTAAGCAGGGCTGCTGCAAGAATAGGCCTAGTCGATAAAGATAAGAAACGTTCTGAAAAATGACACTGATTTGCTGCTGTTGCTATCATAGTTGTCTGCTCCCAGTCCTGCTCTATAAACTTCTGGTCCAATCCAGTTTGTTTTTGCTTCAATTGCTCTTCCTTTTCCACATCGTCCAAAAGCTACACAACTTATCTCTGTTTCTCAGCCAGGGTGTCGATTGCTACAAGAACTGAGAATACACAGCACTTCTCAGAAGGGAAAAAATGAGAGAGGAAATATCCATTTGGGTGCCTAAACAACTTTAAGAGTGCACCCAGATGAACAAGAATGTGCGTTTTCCCCGGGACAAACAGCAGCGGCACTTAGTTATACCACTGCTACTTGTCATCGGGGAACACCTATGCATGCGCACCCTGGCATGCAGCAAGTTACCTCGGGTGGGGTAAGAAAGGCTGGGGCCAGCACCTGGGCTGGCCCCAGCAGCCTCTCCTGGGGTCCTGGGGGCCTCCTGGGTCTCCAGTGGTAATCCAGGCATGCTGATCCTGGCCAGCAGCTGGAGTGTGGCTCCAGCCGGCCAGGCTTCAGTTTTGGGTGGTGCACACTGGTACCACATACACTGCCTCATTTTTGTTTTGGCTTGTTTGGATTTTTTTGTTTGTCTTTTTGACACTGGGATGATAAAATAGTGTCAATAAAACCCACCACGTTCTATATTAGCAGCACAGCAAACACTTGCATGTGCAGTGTGTGTGATTTGTGGCACCACAGCTAGGTCTACAGCACTGCAAACTGTACATGCCTGCTCATCTGCATGCTCCCCAGGAGCCTAAATTGTGCCACATAGATTTGAAAATTTGGCTTCAATTTCCACTGCTAAAATGGTTTCTTTATGGCAGCTCTCAGAATCCTGTATGATGATGATACAGAACATCTGTCTTTTTCACCATTATTGTTCAATCCCTCTCTGCAGGAAACAATGGAGTGTAATAGATTTCCTTGATTCACTCATTCCTCATTTGGGAAGCATGACAACACTTAGCCTCTGATATATGACAACGTGAATGTCTAGTTTCCTGTAAGGAAATACTGTACTGAACTGTTAACAGTGTATGGACCACCTTGTTATTAACTGAATATTAACTGAATTTGGTAGTTAACAATAGATTCAATAATTATCATAGGCAGCTACAGAAGTAGTAAGAATATCCAGAATTTCTATCTTCAAAGTACTTTAAAAACATCTGCTAGCAAAGCTCCACAATATGCATGTAAGTTAGGCCATAACTTATTCCAGACACCCTCGGATGTCAGACTTAAATGAGCAATTTAAGCCTCAAAATACTGCTGTGTAGTATGGTAGGTATTATTCCCATTTTACAAATAAGGAGGCTGAGGTATGGAGAAATGGATTACTGTTCTGCTACCAAAGGATCCATGAGCAAAATTACGGGGAGTGGAAAAGTCAGTAAGTTCTGTAATCCAAGACATCATCACATTCAACATTCAGTCCACAGGTCAGGAAGAGAGAGGATAAAGAATCCATATGGGTCTCTCCCTTTGAGTCCCACTAGGGCTCCATTCTGGAGCAATCGTGACAGAGCTATTTTTAAAAAATTCCAATAGAACAGCTTTCTTTTGAAAAATGCTGATCTAATGAAATTAATATGTTCTGTGGACTATGTCAATTAAGGCAAAACTATTGATAAAAACTATGCAAACAAATTTCCTAAGGGTCCCAGGTAACCAGAACTCCCCATATTTAGGAACTTCTTATAATGAATCCTTGGTACACTACAAGTCAACTGGGCAGCTGTACAGCCATGGAGTGGATAGACTGAGGTAGCCCACCAGGAAGACATCCAGGCAGTTCAGGCTCCAGGAACACTGCAGTTTCCAAAATAAAGTATTTTGGAATTTAATTCAATACAATTTTAGATTGACCTTTTGTCCTTAATCATAACTAAAAAACAAAACAAACAAACAAAAAACGAAACCAAATTTGAAAACCAGAAGTTGACCTAAGAACAGACATTTCATTTTCTGAGCATTTCACCTGCCAAAGGTTCAGAGGACAAGAAAAGAAACTCTGGAAATGGTAACAGTGCACAAGGTCTCTGTGGGTGCCTGGACACATATTTGGGGATAGGTAGGGGGATGTTTTAATTAGAGTGGTTCCAGAGAGCTGCTCTAATGAAAACACTACATCATCACATATATTAAGCCCCTGGTTATTTAAAAGTGGCCGTGGGACGCTTTAACTAAAGTTCATTCAATAAGTTTTAGTTAAAGGGCCCCAGCAACCATTTTTAATCCCACAGGGGCTTATACACATGACACGGGGGCAATGCTAAAGTGTTCCAAAAAGAACAAGGAGCAGACTTGAATAATAGAATCTACTCTGACACATTCTAATTAGAACACATCAGAGCATGTGTATAGGTACCCTGTGTTTCTAGTCCTATCTGTATAGATGATATCCCAGATAAGTAACACAAATTTATGTTCACACCTAAAATTGGGATGAGCCAAAAGAAGCTCCACAAAAAAAAAAATATTAGAAGATTTTCATCCCTTTGGTTTCTCTCAAGTAGAATGGGGGCCCATTTTGATGACATGACGTGACCCAGTGCTACTCAGGAAATCTGTGGCAGTGCTGGGAATAGATCAGGTGAAGTTTCAAGTTCAATTGCAAAGGTCTAATCTTCACTTTAATGCCCTAGTTTTATAGCCTATGGTGGAAGCCTATTCAGCTGTCTGTAGGGTTGCATACTGCTAGTCTGGTTAAGGGGAACTTGAATGAGCATCAGCACCTTGCAGGAGTAGGTTACAGTAGGGCTCACAAAGAGGAGCTTATCTGAAGTGCTTATGTGAAGTCTATATTACTGTTGTAAAGAACTCTGAAATGCTAGACTTATCTGAAACACTATGTGAGGTCTATATTAGTGTTGTAAAAAACTGTATGGTATAGAACCAAGCTACATTCTACTAATATAGGTCAACACAGTCTGGTGGGTGGCAAATTGGCTAGAGGATCATACCCAGAGAGTGGTGGTGGACAGGTTGGTATCGACCTGGAAGGACATGGGTAGTGGGGTCCCATAGGCCTCGGTCCTTGGACCAATACTTTTCAATGTCTCCATCAGTGACTTGGATGAGGGAGTGAAGTGTACTCTATCCAAGTTTGTGGACGATACAAAAACTGTGGGGAGAAGTGGACACACTGGAGGGCAGGGAACAACTACAGGCAGACCTGGACAGGTTGGACAAATGGGCAGAAAACAATAGAATGCAATTTAACAAGGAGAAATGCGAAGTGCTGCACCTAGGTGGGAAAAATGTCCAGCACACCTACTGCCTAGGAAATGACCTGCTC
>NW_017729031.1:11253143-11264597 GCF_001723915.1 Gavialis gangeticus | reverse complement strand
CAGGCCAAACCCTACGAGGAGAGACTAGGGTACCTGGAACTCTTCAGCCTCTGCAAGAGAAGGTTGAGAGGTGACCTTGTGGCTGCCTATAAATTCATCATGGGGGCACAGAGGGAACTGGTGAGGCTCTACTCACAAAGGCGCCCCAGGAGTTACAAGAAATAATGGTTATAAGCTAGCAGAGAGCAGATTTAGACTGGACTTTAGGAAGAACTTCTTCACAGTTAGAGTGGCCAAAATCTGGAATGGGCTCCGAAGGGAGTTCGTGCTCTCCCCTACCCTGGTGGTCTTCAAGAGGAGGTTAGATAGGCATCTGACTGGAGTCATCTGAACCCACCACACTTTCCTGCCTATGCAGGGGGTCAGACTCAATGATCTATTGAGATGCCTTTCCAAACCACCACAAATCTAATCATAAGCAGTTGGAGAAGGCTTTATATCTCTCAGAACCCATCTATGTGGAAGGCAGAACCATGCCAGAAAACCCCAATAATGGAGGATGGAGAGCAGAGAAAATGACAGTAAGATTGAGTTACCATAGAGAAGTTTTCTGTGCTTCATCCTACCCAGAGCTCCTACGACCAGCTCAACATGCTGTGGAGGGGCTGGCTGGGGCACAAACGTGCTACAGTGTGGGGCTAGTCAGCAGGCAGCCCCTACACTGCAGCACCATCATGCCCCAGCCAGCTCGATCACCGTCTACACGTTGCAGTGGAGTAAATAACTCTACTGTAGGATAGTACTTGTATCAGGCAGTACTAACTTTAGGCAGAGTTATTAGGTTGGAGTAAACAAATTAGCTCCGCACATGTAGATGGAGATGCTTTACTGCAGAGCTAATTAGGCAACTCTGCAGTAAGAGTCTTGGGTAGGTGCCCCCAGTAAGAATCTGAGACCTGAATATTCTTTTACCCCTGGTTCAAAATCTAATAAAAAGAAACTTAGCAATATAGCTATAGTTAATATATTGTATAGGAGTCTGTATAAAGTTTTTTTTTTTTTAAATATAAATTAGAAGAGATTATTGATTTTTAAAAAGCCTATTTCAACAATCAGCTTTCTATCTCATTCTATTTTTCTCTTTCTTGTTCATTCATTTCCTTATGGAAAAGAATTTAACCAAAGGAAACCAGCATTTTAATTCAATTTCTCCTATAAAAGATATAATTTTATTTTGTCATAATGGCTGCTTTTATTTCCAGGGTCAGATTTTATTTAAATTTCAGTCCATTAGGAACAAAAACTTGCCATTTTCTGATAAACAAAGTCAGCAGGGAAGCCTCTTCAAACTAGGAATGTATTTTCTATTGACTTTTGTTCTAGTTGATCTAAATGACAGGTATATTCCACTTGTCCTGTGTTTAGTTTTAAAGATTCTGGGGGAAAAAATATAAAGAGGGTGACATTTTTAACAACAAAACTAGCAATCAAACAAGCAGCCCAATGACAGGCAGATGGAAAGGAAAAAAAAGTAATCCATTGCTTTGGACCACCAAAGAGGACTAATATGAGTCATTAAGAGAAAACCGTTAATTTTCCTCCCTGTGACTGTTGTTTGTAGAAGTGCTCAACCCCTTGAGATTCAGTCATTTAACTGTTTCTTAGTATGCTGGAAAATGGACCCCAAAGTACTCATTTTGAAAGGGAAAAAGAAGAATAAAAGTAAATGTAGAGTTTGTTAAAAAATTATAGGTGATTGGTTAAAGCTGCACTGAGTCACAATTTAAGCTGAAATCAGATGGTGAGATAAAAGCCCTCTTAAAATTAAAAAAAAACAAAAAAAACAACACCCTGAGGTGCCATATTCTGTTCTCAGTTGTACCAGAGTAATCAAGATCAGAATGTGACCTGATGTGATTACATTTGAGGGCTAGTGGTCCGAATCCTGGAGCTGCTTTATGCTGTACATTAATGATGATGTAATGGTGAGATAAATTGGTGTAATTTCATTGATTTAAGTGAGCTAAACTGATTTACCTCAGATGAAGGAGCTGCCCCTCTGGAATCGCACAGCAATGTAGATCTTGGTTTTCTATAGACCAGAGTTGTATTCAATATCAGTGGTAAAATTATACATGAATTATATTATGTAATTAACTATATATTATATATATTGGCTGACCCTGCTGCCATTCAAGCAATGTCTATCTCTATTTGAATAGGAACAAAATTTGGCCCAATCAACTTAAAACATGAAAAATAAATCTTATAACGGGATCCCCACAGTAAGCAGCACCTGCAAAGAACTCCACTGGCTTTATAGTACAGTGAAAATGTAGTATTGTAGGTCATCATCAACTTTTGCATCTATTCCAAGAGTATGAGAGAGAAGTCGGTTCTTCAGATCTGGTAGATGTAGGAAAACTTTCTGCATATTTGATAAATATCTGTGGCAAGAAAATGTAGAAGATGGTGTTGAGAGAGTGATTCAGCAACAATGACATATACTTTTCCCTTTCTGGAAAGGATTTTCACCACCACTGTAAGGCTGCTGACAGGTGCTCAGTTAAAGATATGTACCAGGATCTAATCTGAAATTCCCAAAATCATGTCACCTGCCATGCCACACATCCCCTGAGGCAAATAAGAGAAATAAACCTACATGTCCCACATGCTGGGTGAGTACTCTAACTCCTAAGACAGTGGTGCTAAACCATTTGGTCCCATGGGCCAGATGAGGAGCATGGGGCTACTCTGTGGGCCAGATCAGACCCCATGCTCCAAGATTGAACCCCTGCCACTCCTGCCTGGTCACTTGCATCATGCCCCGGAAGCCCTGTGCAACCCATGCCTGATCCCAAGCATGAGTATCAGGTGCCAGGAGCCCCAAACCACCTCTGCCCAGTAATGCATGTGGGGATCAGGCTTCAGGGGAACTGTATTACCTGTATGTACCAGGACTGGGCCTGTGCTAAGTACTTGACCTAGTGAGCAGGGCCACAGTCCATGGGGCTTCCACAGACTTGGGGGAGGAACCCTGCATGCCAGATGACATGGTACCAGGTGCTGGATCTGATACTACATCCATCCACGTTTATCTTAAATCGGTTTCAGCCATTTTGAAAGTGGCTTATGTGCCCTCCGGCAGGCTTTAAACTAGGCTTGTCGGAGAAAAGGGAGGATGAGGACAGGGGGAGCCATGGAAGACCGAACCAAGAGACACCCACAAGAACAGCCAGCCAAGACAGGCAATGAGCACAAGAAATACCCAGGTAAGAGACAGGGGCCTGGATAGTCCTGGGATTGGGGGGGCGCATACACCCTCAGGAGGCCTTAAATGCCTGTACACTAATGCTCATAGTATGGGGAACAAGCAGGAGGAACTTGCCGTCCTGCTAGCTAACACAAACCCAGACATAGTAGGGCTCATTGAAACTTGGTGGGATCCAGTGCATGACTGGGTGGTAGACATAAAGGGCTATAGGCTGTACAGATGGGATAGAATGGGGAGGAAATGTGGGGGTGTGGTGCTCTACGTCAGAGAGCAATACACATCCTCAGCAAACAGCACGGGGTCAGAGGAGGGGCAGACTGAAGTGCCCTGGGTCAGAATACAAGGGGGTCAGGGGGAAAGGGACTTAATGGTGGGTGTCTAGTAAAGGCCACCCAACCAGGGGGAAGAGCTGGACCAGGAATTCTCAGGTCAGCTCACGGAGACAGTTAAGTCAAGAGACGTGGTCATCATGGGTGACCTAAACTTTCCAGACATCTCCTGGGAAGAGCAGTCAGTCAGGTCTGACTGCTCATGTAGGTTCCTAGACACATTACAGGACCTCCATCTAACCCAGGAGGTGCACAGTCCCACCAGGGGAAATGCCTTGTTGGACCTGGTCCTGGCCACAGGTGATGACCTGGTGAGGGGACTGCGGACTCTCAACAACCTGGGCGATAGTGATCATCGCCTACCGGAATTCACCATCCAGCACCAGGCGTCAAAGGCCTGCAGCAAGGCAGCAGCTCTGGACTTCAGGACGGAAGATTTCAATGAGGTAAGGAGAATAGTCAGGGAGACACTGAGGTCCCGGAGGGGAGGGGAGTTGGGAGTCCAGGAAGAGTGGTTGTTCCTTAAAGAGATGATCCTCCAAGCCCAAAGGGTGACAATCCCAACAAGGATCAAAGGGGGCAAGATTGCTCAAAAGCCCCCATGGCTCACCAAAAGAATCCAAGAATGTCTCAAAGCTAAAAAGGAGGCATACACCCAATGGAAGGGAGGGGCCATCACTAAGGAGGATTATACCTCCATTGCTTGAGATTGTAGGGGGGCTGTTAGGAAGGCTAAGACGGAGATGAAACTGGGACTAGCAACCCAGATGAAAGATAACAAAAAGTCCTTTTTTAAATACATAGGGGGTAAAAAGAAGATAGTAGGTAAAGTGGGGCTTCTGCAGGACACGCTTGGAAACCTGGTGGTCACACCAGATGACAAAGCTAACCTCTTTAATAAATTCTTTGCCTCCATTTTTCTCAGTAGGGACTGGGACATCTCTCCCACCAGGATTCTGGATGGACCCAGGGGAGGCACAGCCAGGCCTAGGGTCTACAAGGACCTAATCAGGGAACTTCTGGTGGGACTAGATGTGTTCAAATCAGCAGGTCTTGACGATCTCCACACCAGAGTGCTGAGGGAATTGGCAGAGGTTATTGCAGGACCCCTGGCTTTACAAGCACTCTGATGGTCTGGTGAGTTGTCAGAGGACTGGAAAAGGGCCAATGTGGTCCCCATTTTCAAAAAAGGGAGGAAGGAGGACCCAGGAAACCATAGGCCTGTTAGTCTTACCTCAGTCCTGGGAAAGCTCTTTGAGAAAATTATCCAGGAGCACATCTGTGAGGGACCAGCAGGGGAGATTATGCTTAGGGGCAACTAACATGGGTGCACTAGAGGCAGGTCCTGTCAGACCAACCTGGTGGCCTTCTACGACTAGGTCACAAAATCCTTGAACGCAGGTGTCGCAGTGGATGTAGACTTTCTGGACTTTAGGAAGGCCTTTGACACCCTCTCTCACCCCATTCTCATTTAAAAAATTAGGTGACTGTGATGTCGATGCCTACACAGTCAGACGGGTCGCAAATTGGCTGAAGGGCCACAGCCAGAGAGTGGTGGTGGATGGGTCATTTTTGACCTGGAGGGATGTGGGCAGTGGGGTTCCCCAGGGCTCAGTCATCAGGCCTTCACTGTTCAACATCTTCATCAGTGACTTGGACGAGGGGGTGAAAAGCACCTTGTTCAAATTTGCAGATGACACTAAGATGTAGGGAGAAGTGGGCACATTAGAGGAGAGGGACAGGCTACAATTAGATCTGGACAGGTTACAGGGGTGGGCAGATGAGAATAGGATGGGTTTCAATACTGACAAGTGCAAGGTGATGCACCTGGGGAGGAAGAACCAGCACGCTGGGGAACTCCCTTCTCATCAGCAGAGGCAGAAAAGGATCTTGGAGTCAGTATCGACTCCAAGATGAATGTGGGTCGCCAATGTGAGGATGCGGGTCAGGAAGGCCAACTGCACCTTGTCACACATCCACAGATGCATCACGAGCAGGTCCAAGGGGGTGATCCTTCCCCTCTATGCAACATTGGTCAGGCCACAGTTGGAGTACTACTTCCAGTCCTGGGAGCTGCACTTCAGGAGGGATGTGGACAGCATCAAGAGGGTCCAAAGGAGGGCCACTAACATGATCGTGGGCAGCAGGGCAGGCACTAGGAGAAGAGGCTATGAGACCTGAACCTGTCCAGCCTCCACAAGAGAAGGCTGAGAGGGGATCTGGTGGCCATCTATAAACTTGTGAGGGAGGACCAGCGGGCAATGGGAGAGTGTCTGTTTCCCCAAGCACTACTGGGAGTAACAAGGAATAACAGCCATAAGTTGACTGAGAGTAGATTCAGGCTAGATATCAGGAGGCGCTACTTCACAGTCAGGGCGGCTAGGATCTGGAACCAACTTCCAAGGGAAGTGGTGCTTGCTCCTACCCTGGGGGTTTTCAAAAGGAGGCTAGATTACCACTTAGTTGTTTGACTCCAGTACTCTTTCCTGTCCATGGCAGGGGTTCGGACTTGATGATCTACTCAGGTCCCTTCCGACCCTACCAACTATGAAACTATGCACCAAACATCTGGTGTGTTACAGATTTTAACCAGTTTTTGATCACTTATACTAGTTCATGTGCAATTTCTGTCCCTAGCCATAGTGACTAAAATTTTAATCTCTTACAAATTTTAACCTCTTATTCTTACATTAGTTGAATAATAAGTATAGCTCCATTGTAGTTATTCCAGGTTTTCACTGCTACAAAAGATAGTAGAATTTGGTCATGTCTCGAAAACATAATATACTTTAAATCAGAGACCAAAGTGGTCATCATTAGCGGCCCTCAATCCAAGGTTAACAGTCTTCCCGTAAATATGGAGTGAGTCCATTGATGGCCAAAGAGGCCAATCTGAGATCCACATGTTCTACAGAAGATATGGAAAACAGTTACTGAAGGAAGGAATAGATCCTGGTGATGTTGGTTACAGTACTTGTCTCTCTCATCTATTCATTTCTATAGTGAGGTGAATTTGCTCAAAATGATCAATGGATTGTCATACATCATGGCATTATGGGTTGATTCACTACTTGAGTCTCTCAGGTACTGATGTTAGCTATGCCTTTCTTCAGACTGGCCTTCAAGGTTTCCTCGAATCTCTTCTTTTGCCCACATCTAAAGCAGTGACCACTGGTGAGTTGGGAGTATAGGACCTGTTTTGGGAGCTGGTTCTCAGGCATTCTTTTGACATGTCCAATGCAGCTGGTGCCGTATAAACACGGTAAGGTTTACCTGAGCCAGAGCGCTGGCATTCACTCTTCTATCATTCCAACTGACACAGAGGTTTTTCCAAACAGATTGCTGATGTTAACAGTCCAAAGCTTTCAGATGTTTCCAATATGTCATCCAAGTTTCATGCCCAGACAACAGGTTAGGGTTGACAACAGCATAGGAGATAAGAAGTTTGGTTCCGGTCCTTTTTCCACCTTGCTTATAAATTTCAGCGGGTATTCCATCAGGACCAGTCTCTGTTGTTCGTCATCTCCTTAATGGCTTTTAAGGCATTGTAATAAATTGTTGAATCTGCAAAATAGTCCTTAATGAGGTCCAGTGGTATTGTCTTTGACATTAGAATCTCAGTTTAGGAGCTCTTGAAAGTGATCCTTCAACTCCGCATTGATTGTGGAGCTGTATTTAAAGATTGTTGTTCCACCCTTGGACCTTAGATGGATACCTCCTTGTATGCTTGGCACATAGATAGCTTTGATCATCCTGAAGAAACTGCATATGTTGTGGCTGGTGTCAAATTTGAATCCTTTTTGCTTTAGTCTCCCATAACTTGCTCTTTTGCTCTCAAATTTTCTGCTGGGTCTCAGCTTTAATGTGGCAATAAGTGTCTTGCTTCTCTTTGAAGCTGATGTAATTCTGCCAAGATTTGAAGGGTTTCTTTTTTCTGTCAGTGAGCGCTTGAATTTCCCTATCATTCTCATCAAACCAATGCTGATGTTTCTTTGTGGAGAAGCCTAGAGATTCTTTACACACCTCACTGATGCCTTTCTTGAGTGTTAAGATCATCATGGAGGTCAGAGTGTTTCTCACTGAGGCACTGCTAGAATTGATTGCTTTTAGCAAGATTTTTTGAGCACTCAGTATTGAAATACTTCCTTGGTTGCTTCTTTTGCTTACGTTGTTTTGGGGCAATGTGAATGGACATGATGGAACGTATCAAACAATTAATCAGAAGGAGAAGATGGAATTATAAAATTTCATTAGATATTTGGTCATTGTAAACTATGGTGTATCACTATTGGAATGCTTTTACAATATAATTTCTAGTAATTTATCTAGGTTTTTATGTTTGTTTTTTCTTTTATTAATTGTGTGGGGGAGGGGGGGATCACTGGACATTCCAAAATGGGTGGGAGGAGTGGAAACTTAAGTTGTTCTTTCAATCATAAGAGACTTAAAGGATTATACTAAGTTACTGTTTTCCTATTTTTCTTCTCCAGAATTCACATATTAATCCTTAATTTCCCTCACTAGCTGCAATGTAATCCTATTCCTACAAATATTAAAACACAATTGCTTTTGAGAAAACAAGGGTAAAATATGTTCATTCCACTCAAAACTATAACAAGGAACTTCATTGTATACATTCCAGGGTTATCCTTGAAATGGCATCATGCACCCTAATAAGGAATGCTAATTCTTTGGATTCAGAGTTCCGTTCTCTTTGTAATGTATATGGTATTCGGTACTGGTTCATGGATTCAGCCAACCCCCTTATTTAACATATAAGTATGTGCTCATTCTTTGAGCTGATGTGACTTTACTCATTGTAATTAATGATAACAAAACAAACATTAATAAATAGTAGTGGGGATTCCATGCATATGTCACAATCCACTTGCTTTTCAGTTGCCTGGTTTTATCACTTTTTAATGATTTGTCACGTGTCCTAAAAGACTCTGCAATTAATCTTATGTGGGTTCAGTAAATTAGCCTGTAAATAACGTAACAAATCATTAAATAGAAAAAGCAAATTCAAGGCATTCAGAAATAAATCTATCATACCATGTTTAAAAATTCAAATGTGAGTGGCAGTAAAACAACTAACTGTTGAATACGTGAACTGAATTCATTCACTTATTCAGACTAGGAATCTGCCATGATTAAAAGTCGGTGGCCACATTTAAATTCTGGAGTCTGCAAGTGAGAGAGGAACAGTGAAAAAAAGCCCTGGTTATACTCTGTTCACTATCCCATTTAGCATGTACTTTCTGCCACTGTATGACACAGGACACTGGACAAGAAGTATCTCTGGTCTGATCCAGTAAATGGTGGTTCTTATGTTATTATGTCTTTATGCCACATCACAATTCACCAGCAAAAAAAAAAAAAGGCAGGAGGAGCCCCAGATTTAACCCCTGAAATTTCCATTCTAAATCATAGGTTGCAGACCTCTGGCTATTCACTGAAGAAGACATGGTAGTATTAGCTATAACAGTGTTATACTATGTATGCTCTCTGTAAACCAAATGCTAAGAAGATAGGGTGAAACAAGTTGCAAAGGGAAGATATAAAGTATAAAAGTAGTGTCCAGCTATCTTATTATGGAGCATGAACATAGGAGTCATAAAACAACCACCAAGAAAAAGAAATGAGGGAAGTCATAAGGAGGAGTCAGTCACCACGATAGAAGGTATGAGACTGGAATTTGTGAACAGAATGTGGAAAGGGCTTCTGAAATACATAAGCCAATCTACTTTCATTTGTTTCATGTGTTACATATCATTAGGCCTCTGCTTCAACATATGATGTGTTAATTCCCAAATCCTCAGCCACTAGAATATATTTTTAATTCCAAGTTACAACTGAAGAAACAATTGCTTTCTAGGGATGTGCCAAGTGAGCCCTATTTGATTTGGATTCAGCCTGAATCAGAGACAGTGATTCAATTTTTTGATTCAGATCACTGTCCCTGATTCGATTCGGCTGAATCCAGATCTGAAGATTCTATGCTGATTCGGACAATCAGCGATTCAGACGTAGAGACAGCTTTAAATCTTTTTTTTCTACATACCGGGAGGTACCAGCATGGCTTGTGAATTCTACGATGCTGGGGCGCATGGAGCATCCTACAGGAGTGTGGGGGGCCCTCCATGTGTTTGGCGGCAAACCTGAAAGTGGACCAGAAGTACTTCTGGGTCCACCACGGAGTGCACTGGGGGGCCCCCCTGCACTCCTTTGGCTCAGCAATCGGACCCGGAGGGGGGGGCCAGGTACCCATCCCCCCAGACCCTGGCAGCACCAGTTGCTGAGCCAGGGAGGCCTGGAAGAACTCCCCAACACACTCCCCGGTGGACCTGGAAGCAGACCAGATGCACTTTTGGTTCACTTCTGGGTCTGCTGCTGAGTGCACTGAGGGGCCCCCTGTACTTCTGTGGGACACAGCACTGTGCCCTAGCACTGTGGTGTTCAAGAGTCGCCTGCCACCTAGAGCTATGTAGAAAAAACATTTATGTCCAAACCACTGAATCTTTCTGTACCTCTCCAAATTGATTCGGAAGGTTCCAATTTGATTTGGAGAGATTAAAGGGTCCTCTGATTTGATTCGGATTTGGAGATTCGGCCACTGAATTGGGCCAAATCTCTGCCAAATTAAATCAGGGACTGAAGCTTCAAACAGCCCTATTGCTTTTCTAACTCTTTTTTTTTCCTTCAGTGCACATTCCCATAGAGCTAGCAAAGATTAAAGTGGAACTGTTTGATAATGAAAGTGGTTATAGTGAGGAGTGATCATCCTGAATTGCTTTACTGTACTTGAGAACATTAAGCTTAAGCTTTACCAAAATTTGTGATTAATTGGGCCACAGATAAAGCATGCAAAAGAATGAGCATGACTTGCTACTTTGCTAGAGCAGTGGTTAAGTAACTTACCTATCAGAAGGTAAACCAGGGTTTTAATCCCAGTCTAACGAATGGGGTATTTGTTAGCCAATATAAAATACAAAAACTGCCCATGATTTACTAACACCCACATTTCATTTCTTCATTGCAAGGTGCCAAAAAACTAGACCATGGGCTCATATTGACACCCTTTATGAATAAATTAGTTTTAAACAATTCCATGCAAACAACATGAGAGGTTGAGAGAGCCCCTCACCCATACCCCAGGACTATAACTGTGGTGTCCAACCTTTTGTCCTCACAAACCAGATGAGGGATGCAGGGACATTCTGTAGACTGGAACTTATTCATGGGCTTGATCCGGCATACAGGGCCAGGGCCCAAGCTGGTGTGTGGGGCTGGTTTGGTGCATGGCCTCAACCCCACATATCAGATAGAGTCCCAGCTTTGGCTCCAGCCTCATGTACCTGATCAGGCCCAACTCCAGATCACTACCAAAGCCCTGGCCCCATGCAGAAAACCATGTCATCTGGCCCACAGGACTGAGAAATTTAGTGACAAGGGAGTGGTGCCACCACTTGCCCACTACCAGATTTCCAGATCTGTGGGAAGCCTTACAAACTGAATGACATGGCTCCATGGCCCATATGTGGCTCAGGGACTGGAGGTTGAGCACTACTGCCATAAAACAACAGACGTTTACCATAAGACTGAGTGAATGGTATAACCACTGTGATGTTATATATAGTATTGTATACCTGTCATGCTTTTCTATGATCTTAGCGCAGATTAAGCCATTATCTATGCGGCAATTAATACCCTTCATCTCCTAGCGTGCCAAACCCAACCCCAGAGGCAGACTGAAAAAACATTATCGCCCAAAGGGAGCAATGAATGTGCACACATTCAAGCTCAGTTTTTGTAAGGGCACCTGTCAGGAAAGTGTTTATGAATCAAAAAGAGAAAAATTGGGCACCAACAATCTCTACCAGATTTTCTCTTCTAATTGGTAAAAAAAAT
>NW_017729031.1:11235662-11248143 GCF_001723915.1 Gavialis gangeticus | reverse complement strand
GTAGACTGAAAAAACATTATCGCCCAAAGGGAGCAATGAATGTGCACACATTCAAGCTCAGTTTTTGTAAGGGCACCTGTCAGGAAAGTGTTTATGAATCAAAAAGAGAAAAATTGGGCACCAACAATCTCTACCAGATTTTCTCTTCTAATTGGTAAAAAAAATGGTACTTTCCCATTTATTTTTCTTGGGTATTTAACATAAGTAAAACACATTTATTTCTTTTTCTTACAGTGACCAGTAAATGTCTAGGTAGTCTATACATAAGCAATGATCTTATTCAGCTCCTCTTGTAGTATCTACCTTAAGGAGAGGGGGACTTTTCTAAGGGTATGAACATTGTAAAGATGGGCTTTTTCAGCTCTATTCTGTGCACTGAAATCTTTATTCCCTAGATATCTCATCCTCTTCCTCAGTTTTATTTTTTTTGTGCGTGTGTGTGTGTGTCTTGTGCCACCCATATTACATCCTTGTTGAGAGCTTTGCATTCTTTGAAAACAAATGATAACTTTTTTTCTCCTGACATTTACATGTATTTTTCTTCTTCTGTTTTTCTTTTTATTCATAACATTTAGATCACATAATCCTTGGTAGATGTTAGCTTACCAGTGTGCCCTGATCTTCACCTATCAGCCTCTGATTTTTATTTCAGTAATAATCTCAGTTTTGAGCATTGTCTTAGCTTCTGTACCTGACTCCAACTTAAAATTAATAAATGTCACATTCATATCAATAGTCCATTCATTTTCTTCTGCAACACTATCCTATGAAGTACTCTTCTTAGCTAGTGATGCTCTTATTCTCTTGTCCACTTCGTGCAAGCACCAACAGTGGCATGCAAAGTGATACAATTCATTGTAGCCATCCCATTTGTTTTCAAACGCTGAGAATTTGATTTCCACAGTGTGTGATGGTCTGTGTACGAATTTTAGTCCATTCTTGCTTGTGATCCACCTGCCCGCCTGCCTTCTGCCTTGGGCCTCTACTCTTGTAGTATTTGGGCTTTTTATTATGTTCATGGAGTCAGAGCACAATCCTTTTTCTGTAGGCCTCAGTTTGGAGCAGGTGAATTTATTTAACTTGACAAATTCTTTTTGCTTTGTCAAAGTTTCCTATGATCAGGCACTTCAGTGTGGCTTTATTGGTACTTTTACCTAATAGCTGATAAATCTAATAGCTAAATAAATTAAATAAGCTATTAGATAAAAGTGCCTAAAAAGCCCCACTGAAGTGCCCAATCTATACAGACATTGGGCGAGCTGGATCCAGCTAATGCAATGCCTCTTCTGGGTATGTGCTTGGCTCGGCGTGGGAGCATGCCGAGTTTAAAGTAAAGCACCTTTTTTTCTTATTATATCTGTAATAAGATATGCTTCAGTATCAGAATGAATGACACCACGGAGCTTAAATGCAGGCTAATTTACGATTCTCAGCTTGATTGTTATTTGCTACCTGAATTTACAGCTAGTACCTTAAAGCTGGTACCTGAGCTTAAATGCTAGCTTAGATATATTTAAGCCTTCCATGTAGACATACCCTTAGACTGTAGCTGTTTAGTGATTTCTGAATAATACACAGTACCAGGAGTAAAAAAATAAATTAAAGAAACTAACTTGATTGGAAGACTGTAGAACTTTAAAGGGTATTTGTTTAAAAGAGCTGATTGAAAAGGGATTGATTCAGATATCAGATAAAAGTGTCAAAAAAGCCCCACTGAAGCACCTGTTCTATATAGACACTGCAGAGCAGGGTTGAACCAATGTGCTGCTGCTTCCATTAAAGTGCATTTTTTTGGTGGGGGGAGGGGGTTCACATCTGTCAGTGCCCACTGATTTTGCTTCTGCAAACAGAACAGAGCTACAATAAATCTGTGAATCCTCAGTACATGTTGAAATACAAAAGGGTTGAAAAAGGAGGTCTGAACACAATGGATGGATAGATCTTGAAGAAGTGTTTACATGTTGAAGAACTAGGTACTTACTGTGCACGCATTCATTTCTAGTCCTTTTCTTACCCAAGACACTACACTTCTGTAATAGCTATAGACTGGAATTTCTGCAAAATTTCTACCACTTTTTCTATCAAATTTTAACACTTTATTCTCTGCACAACACCTAAAAGGTAGTGGGAGAAAAAACAACCATCAGAGCAGCTGGCAGTGGAAAAGCCATTCAAAGTCCTGAGTCATTGGACTGGGGGCTCTCTGTTTAAATGGGTTAATCCGAGAAGAAAAGACTAGCTTTTGTGGAAATAATTTATATGTAAACCCAGTCTCTCCAGTTATTGAGTATAGTACTAGTGTCATTTGCATTCATACTTCATCTTTTTTTATAAGAATTAAAGTTTATAAAGATTAAAATAATCATTACAAAATATTTATCGCAGGCAATTAAAATGTAAGCCATAAAACTAGGACAGTACTTTGTCCAAAGGCATGAAATTCAACATTTTTTTTTTTAAGATTAATGTCCTGTTCATGTAACTTGGTTGTTTGTGGCTTAAATATTCAACAAAATGTTATTCATTACAGAGATCCATGACATCTATATCCATGGGGGAAATATGGTTCAAGTCAGCTTTCATATTTAAATATTAGTAGTAAATTCAAATTCAATTTCACATGATCAGTGTATGTGACACTAACAACATCAAGGTAGACTTGGGGATTTCTCAACTCTATATTGAAGAGAATTACATGACTGAAAACTAATTAGGGAAGCACATAAAGTGAATTTATTTAGTATTCTCTTGTATGTAGTTAACTTAAAAGTAATGTATCAAATTTCTCACAGAAAAATGTGACTAAGTAATGATGAACAAAATGTATCACAATTCAGATCAAGAAAATTGCCACTTTCTTAAAACTAAAAATGGTTAAGCCAATGTGAAAAAATACGATAATAATGGCATTCACCCATCATTTGCAAAAGAACAATCTTTCATATTGTTCTTTTCATCCGGAATAAAAAGCAAGACTAATGCAGCTAAACTGTTGACAGTCTCTGCTGATAAAAAAGTACCTGAATCTAGGTAACTATATCCCAAATAGCTCAGCTATGCTCCAACTGAAAACAATGGTTGGCTCTAAGTAAAATAAGATCAAGTTCAGTGGCCACTATTCTGTTTCAACAAATATGCAGATCTAGATTCTGTTTCAGGACAAAATAATCAAAATGCAAAATAAACAAATATTAAAATCAATCTTGTAAGTAATAAACTCTGAAATAGTCTTACGTATGTAACAATCTTTCTTTAATTAACTGTTTCTCAGTACCACAGAACACTATTATTCTTATTAATTAAGCTCAATAATTAATGCAAAACAATTTGATGTCAACACAGGGCAGGTGCAAGTATGAAAGGTAGAAAAACTGCATGTTGATGGGTGACACCCAAAAACTTAAGTTGCTCCAATCAAATAAGCAATGGATGATTATCAACGACTTTCCCAAACTTGCCTGAAATTCTTCAACTGGGAAGGACATCATATGTTTGGGCAAGACATTATGAACTACTACTATTGATATACTTACAGCTGTACACTAGGAACTTAGAACAAATTGTCCTTTTGCTATTATCTCATTTTCCCTTAGTGAGGGCCAGGTCAAAAAGGATTCACACAAGGTGTTGGAATTTCATTCTGAAATCCCAGCTAAAATCACTAAGTGTAGAGGATTTCTTTGCTTAAATTCAAGGCAAAAATTCAGACATGTTCCATGATCTGAACTAGATTTTCAACCCTAGTATATTCACCTATTAAGCTGAATATTTCCGCTGGTAAGATTTTAAATTAGATTTAAAAAGTTACCTACAACAGTTTCTTGATCCAAGGACTAAGTGTTGCATGCCACTGTTATCCTACTAAAATTAAGAACTGAATATTCCATTTTCAAAATACTATAGGCAAGTTTTGGCCTTTTGTGTGGAAATGTCGGACAGTAAGGCAAGTTTGGACTGTCACAGATGCAAGTGGCAAATGCCATATTTTTATTGGCCTATAAAGAGGAACTGGATCCAAGGTAGTACTAGAAAAATCTTCATATAGTAGTGCGTGAACCGTTAACCAATATGACCTGATCTTGTGCTTGTTTTGGAACCTCTTTTAAGGTTTTCCAACATACAACTAAATACCATGAAATTCTTTTCCCTTAAATGGAACAAATCCAGTTGTTCTTGCTCAGGGAAATAACCTACACAACTCAAGAGCTTCTCTGAATATAAATTAAGCCTGGTTTTTAATGCAAACATAAAGTCTCCATAACACTTTTGTTCAATACCACAATTCTTTTCTCTGGAAATGAGTACAGCAATATAAACAGAATAATTATTGTTTCAGGTAGGGAATAAAAGCAAGGGCAAAAAATACAGGCCTATAGAATGTTTATCAGTATATCAGTGACTCTTGAAGGTTTGGAAATTTTATCATAAATGGCTTTGTGAAAAAAAACATCTTCAACATATATTCTTGCATTCACTTCAATGCTTTCTTCAAAGTGGTAACATAACAATAACCACAATACAATATAAATACTTTATAAGACATGTATTGTCACCTATTTATCATTTATAACATGTAGCAAAAGCATTATAAAACATTTATTAAGCATTTGTAGGTAATGTTTTGTTACTAGTACCATGCATTCTAAAAACATCATTAATCTTTGGAAAATCATTGACAGGTAACCTGATTGTTTCAGAGAGAAGCAGAGGAACGACAACAATACAGCACCATGAGGTGTGTGGTACACATAGAGGGAGGTTAATTTTGTTTTAAAGAAAGTGTCATGGGGATTTAAAAGACTAAAGAAAATGGGGGAATGAGAGGAAGGGAAGATCATAGGTTTAATGAATAAAAGCACTTGTAAACACTATTTTTGTGAAAACTGCCAAAGATAGAATAGAAGAAAAAAAGCAGGAGTCAAGTTTAACACTGCTGTAAATGGATACAACTCCACTGCCATTCACTTACTTAGAACAGGGATTATTTTTTTTCAGTCGATGCCTGACTCTCTATTCTGTTGAATCAGTCCATTGAGGGGTCAATGAAACTGTCTTTATTTCAGGGGGATTTTGAACTCTGAATACTAACATGTTAGGCTTTGATGTCAAAATTAAGAGGGAACATAGTAATTAACTTATTAGGCCTGCTTAAATAATAATAATAATAATGGATTTGCAAATGTAAAACAGTTTTCTTCTCTAATTGTACATAATTCATTACATACAGATATTATGACAGGCACCTCATCCAAACAAATCTTATATATATCCCAAATATTAGTGCATCCAATTTGTCTAACCATTTAACTGAATGCAGTACTATTCACCATCTATCTGTTAGATGCTATTAAGAATGGGAGGAGAAACAATTCTATGCGACATAAGTGATCAATTTCAGACCACCAATAACAAACAGTAAAAACAAAGGAAACATTTGCAAATGAAGCGCAGTCTTTTTTTAACAGATATTTGGTAAATCTGTCTTCAATTTTTTTAGTATGACCATTTCTAAATATCTAAATGCTTCCCAGTTAGATTCACTTCATTTGTTAGGGAACCCTACCAAACTTTGTCTTGTCTTCCCTTTTCCCTTGTATTAGAAACTCTGCTTGAAATGTTGATTTTCTCTTCTCTCCCTTACTAGTTGATCTGGCTGTGATATAATTTGTTCATATTTTTCATTCTGTCACTGTCCGCTATGTTAAAATTCTATTAGCTTTGCAAATATGGCTAGGACAACTTTAAAAAAAAATTTTAGCTTAAAGTCTATACTAGTGGTTCCCAACCTTTTTTTGCCACGACCTGTGGCTGGAAGCGGAGTGTGGCGGTGGTGGCTGCAGCCAGGGGGTGGGGGAGCTCCCAGCGCACAGTGCAGCTCATCCTTTGTATGCAGCGCTGCCAGCATTGCCCCCACGACCCTCATTTGGGGTGTCAACTGAAGTTGGGAACCTCTAGTCTATACTATAAATGAGTTAATTTACTTACTATATGGTATATTTAAAAGTATTTGTTTCTTTTTATTCTCTTAAGGTCTCTTATAAATAAATTACTAATTGTAAATCTGTGAGTTTTCATGATGTTCCACAAGAAAAAAATATACTGTTTTCCCCAGAAATATTTCTGTCATAAAAGGCAATTATACTTGTTAAATAAAAGTAGGCACTGAAATGTAAAGGTCTACACTCTTCTGTTTTTTGCTATTTCTGTGTACAGACCAGAAACCTCAAGCCACCAGAGAAAAAGTATTAACCTTGCCTGGAAATGAAAAAAACAGAGTATCTTCATATAAACCTCTGCCTTTTTTATTTTTGGAAATTAGCAGACATCTGCAAAGTAGTGAACAACAATTTACTCAGTTTGGATCACTGTCTGCATGATGGGGTAAGACAAGAGAAAACCAAGATTTTATATACATTTGAAAGCACTTGAGCAACTTCTCCTTTTTTGAGACACTGCTATTCTTTAGCTAAGTTTTGTGTTGGTTGTACATAGCATACTTCATAGCAATTTGGGATCTATTTTAACTGACATTTTAAGGTTAAATTTACCAATGTTTTCAAACTCAATTTTACCTTGGCACTTTTAATGACATGCTTAACTAGCAAAAAATTGCAAAAATTGCATGGAATTGATGCATTTTGCCCTCAGTCATATAGATCATGAATACAATATTACCAGAGACTTACATGACCTGAACTGTTTTAAAGTAGAAGAAAGAAACATGAAATAGGCCCTGATTACATTAGGCCAGTCTGAATACTTTGAAAGTTTGAATTGGGCTGTGCATCAAATCTATATTTCCTACTACTAATATTCCTTAGCTTTTTTAATGCTTTATTGTATAACAATCTCAATCACTGAATGCATGCTGCCATGCTCTTCAAACTTTTTTCATTTAAACTACTACAAATGCAAAAATGCAATACAAAAAAAGCTAAACAGTTGAAGAAGAAGCTCCATTTCTAGTAGTAGACTTTGACAACATTCAGAAAACAATAGCAAACTTCAAGATACAGGCTCAGCTGTACAAAGGTATTTAAAGGTCTTAGTATCACATTAATCTCAATGAAAGCTATGTACCTATATACCTTTTAGAATATAGTCCTTAATCAGTAGATATGGTCTCAGACAAAGTTGAGGGAGAAAGGTCAGTAGAAGTTAGAGAGCAGAATTAAGCCATTTGTGGTGGCTCACTCTACTAGGATTACTCTTCAGACCCCCCCTCTGTTTCTGCAAAACAAATTTCATTAAAAAAAATATGTTTTTAAATGGTTTTGAAAAAACCCTTTGAATATCACCTGAGGCAGCTCTGAATATACTGACAGGCACTGGTAGTTAAACAGTTATTAAATACTATCCTGAGCACCACCCCAAAGATAGCAAGGGAAGTGGACATTGGCAGATCTTTAGCAGGCTGCAACAGTGCTTCCTGCCCCACACCCAGAGGTTGGCAACCTATGGCCTGCAGGCCTGCCCTGTTCCACGAAGAGGTTGGATCTGGCCCAGGAAGGACAACTTGGCTTGGGACAGTACAGGGGATCAGATGGCATTGCAGCTACATAGAGCTACCGATCCCCTCCCCTCCCTGATGCTCTCTCATGCCGTGCTTACCCTTGCTACAGAGAGTCTAGGTATCTGCATGAGGATAAACACATGTGGGTTGAGCTCTCTCAAAGGGATGAGGGGACAGGGGAAAGAGTCAAAGATTCATGAGAGGCCGGATTGCAAGTTCCAGCCTATAACCACAAAAGTTGCCAATCCCTTCCTGCTGCTATTGGAAATAAAAAAATAAAATGAAACTTATAATTTGGGACTTAATTTACAGTTTCACAGATTTTTCAGCAACTGTGAAATACAGGATTGTTCACAAAATCAGCAAAATTGACAACAACAACAAAAACTTAATAAAAATTAAAAACTGCATCCCCAGTGGGAAGCAGTGGCCCTTGCTGCCACAAGGGGAAGATGCCAAGTGACAGGGCAGCACAAAGGGTAGCAGACAATCCTCCCCCACTGGGGCCTCTCTGACAGTCAGTGCTGGGGGTGGGGCCACTGCAAAATGACAGTAGAATGAGAGCTCTCCATCATGATCTATTGTTTAATGGTGACCCTCAAAAATTGGTAAAGACCCTCTGCAATTTAGGTAGACCCCTACCTATAAATAACAATGATATAGCTCTCTTGTTGCCAATTTACACCTGGTTTAAGTACTACTATTTGCATCTTCCTTTCATATTTGTATTGTTGATAGATATCTTTCCTCTACCATTACCACTTATTCTCATTACATTTCTTAATGCTGTTTATCATAGCCATTGAATTGCTACTATGGAACTCTCATATTCAACAAGCTTTTAAAAACAAAGGTTTTTTTTCTTTTGTTTTGTTTTTTAAATGCTTGAACCAAGTGTGGAACAAAAGATGATAGAACTGGGATTAGACTTTGGGAGGGTGTGGGGGAGTTGTTATATTATATTTGGATATATATTAAACAAGATAAATTATACACTTAATAGAAACATGAACACTGATGTTTTTAAAGTGACACTCAAAACGTAAATTAGAAAAATATTAGATAAAAAATTAAACAACAGATTCAGAATGACCTATGAAATGACAAATAAAATGAAAAAGTTCATCCATTATAGGTCTTCACTGGTTGAGGAACAGACTTTTCCTCTCAACTTAGATTATATGGAAGATTTCTGATTTACAAATGAATAGTTTGCCCAGTCCTAAATGAAAAGCTATCAGAAAGGTTTCTGATGTAAATGAATTTGTTTCCATCAAAGGCCAAATAATTATGAGTTTTCCATAAAGACTACATGTGGTTTTGTCTATAAAGTGGTCAAACGTTTATTATCAGAGATACTTCAACCAGTTCAGATCAAATGACCAACAACTGAAATCATCACTTAAACCGAAACCAACCAAGAAGATTTTCTGCACTTCAGAATAGTTTGACTGACCTTTTTGTGCCTCTGAATCTTCATTTTATATCTGGCCCTTCTTGATCACAGCCTGATTTGGAGCTGCCAATATTGAAATACATGCAAAAAAAATCAGATGCATCTGTTCCCACCAGACCCAAAATAGTACTGGAGCTCTCCCAACCATCTACCTTCCTTACATCAATCTCCCCCTTTTTGGCCTTCTAATTCTCATCTAATCCAATTGTAGTCCATTCAGAAGGCTGGTGGCAAGCAAATGCTAATGCCACTTTAACCATGTCTTCCAATATAACCAAGTTCAAATGGGACCCTGTAAAACAGAAAGCCTGAGACTCCCTGTTCCTTTAAGGTAAAAGCAGCCCAGACAGAGAGCTCTGAAGGTTGCCATGGCAACAGGGCAAATGAGACAATTCATAGGCAGGCAGTCTGCTAACTGGAAGGGAGCAGAGCCCCTAGGAGCATACAAGTCTGAGGCTTGGGGTAGCAGGCTAGTCTGTCCCTGTTCCAGTCCAGGAAAGCTACTCACGGATGCTAGGCTGACTGCTTTGCTCCCTGGGTGAAGAGTGAGGCTCGGGGGAGCCCAGGCTGGGAGACATACTAGCTGGGAAGTGAGGGAAGATTTGCCTTTTAAAGGGGCAAAGGGCTGTTTCCCCTTGATGTTATGTTATAGCCTGGGGGCTTATGTCCATGTTGTATTTACATTGGTGGCTTGGGTTGGGACTGTAGGGGAGGTATATGGAGGTCCCATTAGTGCCTATGGGGCACATGATCGCCTTGAGCCCTGCCAGGGGCAGACTCAAGTTTCGAGCAACTATTGAATCCAGAGAGGGGCAGAGTGTAAATCCACATAGCCAGACAGGGGCCAGGGACCCAGCACCCAAGAGGGGTGTGAGCAGACAAAGGACAGGGACCCAGCACCCAAGAGGGGTGTGAGCAGACAAAGGACAGGGGCCCAGTGCCCATGTTGAAGGCCTAGCCGAGAGTAAAAGGGAAGAGGCTGAGGAGGCTGAAGCCCCAACAAGTGAACAAGATGACAACAACACCCCTGAGGCTTGGGGTATGGTGTACGGAAGTATTGGAGCCACATAATTAGCCTCTAAGGGTTTAGGTGCCTTGCAGTGCCACAGCCATAGAGAGGCCTAGTGAGGGGTCTGGGAGAGTAGAAACCATTGGTGGTTCAGCTGGCCTGGGGCCATATGAAGGCCCATGGGCAGCTTCCCTATTTATTATTATTGCATCAAGGCATGGCAGATGAGAAGGTGCCCTAGGGGTGGACTGGGGCACAGCTGCAGAGTCACCAGGAAACAGCACAGCTTCCTCGTACCCTGATGTACTACAGACCTATCAAATGAAACACCACATCCAAGACTTTTCAAAATCTGTCCTATGTACATGTTGCTTCTTGTTGCTTCCCGCTTCTCTTTTTGGACCTTGAACAATATATACTTTGTCACACTTCCCCCACAAATATTTGGCCTTCCCTACAGACCATTATGGCTAGGATTTCCCTTTTTGACTCTAAAAGGAATACTACTTCTTTTCCCCTTCATATCCATCTTCATAATCCACTTGCTCCTACAGTCTTGAGCAAAGATTGAACCTACTAAAATGCAAGATATACAAAAGTAATACTACTTTTTCTATCATGTATACTGTTGTCTACAATAGGAGGTTCCAGGTGATATGGCTATTGATGGTTTCTAATCAGTAAATTACTAAATGTCTGTAGTGTTTATGCCTTCCAGCTATAATCTCATTTATAGCACTTTTTTCAGGAAATGCTTATTTGATTTCATACCCATAATCCCTACAAGGATGTTCATTGTACAAAGGTTTAAAAAGGCAAGCAGGAAATTCTCAGCAGTCTTTCCTTCCATGCAAGATCTAGGACTGTGCAGTACCTCAAATATGTCAAAGCAAAATGAAGTGCAACATAATATTTCCATTTTAAATCCTTTTTGTTTGCCTTATTAGTCAGAGCATATGTTATTACTAATCAATTCTACATTACATACATTTCAGTAAGTTATTTCTGTGTCTCACTGCTTACAAGAACTGGGTGAATTATTCATACTGAATAAATTATTCAACAAATATAGCCCCTTTTCTGTTCACGAATTATCTGTGAACAGACTTTGGATTTTTACTATTCTGTCAGTTCATCGATGAATCCTTAAACATATTTTCAGCCTATAGGTAGCTTTCAGTATTCATGACACATTATTTGGACTCTATGATTGGTCACCTAAGTCAAACAACATTGTTTATGCCTTATCAATGGATGAATTCCAAACCCACAAGGAGTGTCTATTATGATGCACACCACTCTTAGTACAAATACTCATGCAAATACATATTTCACAATATTTTCCTCTTTTCTTATTATGCTAAAGATCAATATTTTGCTTTCATGAATATTTGCAAAAGGGTTATCATTTCAGGCTGCCACTACCTCTTGTTCACCTTTAAAGAGTCTCTCAGATAGTTAGTTGCCTGGTTTTTTTGCATTTTACAGATTACCCTTCACTGGCGGTATCTACATGAAACGTTGACTGCATGCAGTCATTACTGTGTGGTAGCATTAAACAAGTAGTAAACAACTGCACAGTAACTGGAGCTATTGCACAGTAGCACCACTGAACAACTTTTTTGTGGCTCTGACTGTGCCCAGTAGTGCACAGTAGCATTGTGTCACACTTTCTGCCACAAGACACTACTGCACAGTAGTCATGGGCTACTGTGCAGTAAGTATCTCATGTAGATATGGCCACTCAGTAGGATCCTATGACCAGAAAGAGATAGATAGCCCATGTTAGCCTAAAGGTAGACAGAAGACAGAGTAGAGACGCAAATTGTAGACTAAATCAGAGATGCATAAGTTTTCATGAGCATGAGCATACTTCATTAGATGTGCACAGAGCAGGCCATGCACAGAGGAGTCTATCAAAGAGAAAGTAATTTGCATATGGACTACCACGCTCTGGGGCGCATCCTGAAGAAGATAGGGGCACAGGTGGTATTCTTTTTTATCCTACCAGTGAATGGACGTGGAAGGCTACATGAGACCTGCATCAGAAAGATTGACTTGCGGCTTCAGGAATAGTGTCTTGAGGCGGGCTTAGGCTTCCTAGACAATGACCCACATATCAGGACAAGAGATATGCTCGGGTGGGATGGGCTTCACCTTTCCCCCAAAGGTAAGCATGTGTCCTCTCCTAGGTTTCATAGATTTCATAGACGTTAGGGCTGGAAGGCACCTCGGAAGATCATCGAGTCCAGCCTCCCGTCCGAAGGGCAGGAAGTCAGCTGCGGTCATAGGATCCCAGCAAGATAAGCACCCAATTTACTCTTAAAGGTGTTCAACGTAGGTGCTTGAACCACCTCCGATGGCAGGCTGTTCCAGACCTTGGGGGCTCAGACAGTAAAGAAATTCTTCCTTATGTCCAGCCTGAAATGGTCTTGCAATAGTTTATAACCATTTGACCTCGACATCCCTTGGGGTGCTTGGTGAACAAACGTTCCCCCAGAAA
>NW_017729031.1:11233980-11234181 GCF_001723915.1 Gavialis gangeticus | reverse complement strand
ATTAAGGATGGCTTCTTTAATAAACTTTTCTAAGATCTTCCTGGGGATAGAGGTCAGGCTGATGGTTTTATAGTTAGCTGGATCCACTTTCCTCCCTTTCTTAAAGACTGGCACCACATTGCCCTTCTTCCAGTCTTCAGGCACTACACCAGAGTACCAGGAGTTCTCAAAGATCCATGCCAGTGGCTGGGCTATGATGCT
>NW_017729031.1:11207058-11233761 GCF_001723915.1 Gavialis gangeticus | reverse complement strand
CTGAGCTTGTCAAAGTCAGCTTTCCTGAAGTCAAGGACTTCAGTGTTGCTGACTGACTTGCCAGTTTTATGGCAGATGGTGAAGGTGATCAGCTTGTGGTCGCTGTCATCCAGCTTCCCATCAATCACTAGGTCACCAGTTACATCATCCCCAGTAGCCAGTACCAGGTCAAGCAGCACTTTACCTCTCGCTGGCCCATAGACTTCCTGAGTCAAGTAGAGGTCATCCTCACATGATAGGAAGCTTTGCAACCGCTCGGATTTTGCTGAGTGATCCTCCCACAAGATGCCTGGGTACTTGAAGTCACCCATGACAGACATGGTGCTGGAGAATGCGGCCTCAGCCAGTTCCTGGGTGAACTCCTGGTCAAGCTCTTGACTTTGAGTGGGAGGTCTGTAGTAGACTCCCACCATTGTGTCCCCTGTGCCATGTTCCCCGTGGATTTTCATAGTTTCATAGTTTGTAGGGTCGGAAGGGACCTGAATAGATCATCAAGTCCAACCCCCTGCCATGGCAGGAAAGAGTACTGGGATCAAAAGACCCCAGCAAGGTGTTTGTCTAGGCTTGTCTTAAAGACCCCCAAGGTAGGAGCCAGCACCACTTTGCTTTGAAGTTGGTTCCAGATCCTAGCCACCCTGACAGTGAAGTAGCACCTCATGATGTCTAATCTGAATCTACCCTCTGCCAGCTTGTGACCATTATTTCTAGTCACTCCTGATAGTGCTCGGGGGAACAGGGACTCCCCCAAAGCCTGCTGGTCCCCTCTGACTAGTTTGTAACATGCCACTAGATCCCCCCTCAGCCTTCTCCTGTGGAGGCTGAACAGGTTCAGGTCCCTGAGCCTCTTGTCGTAGGGCCTGCCCTGCTGCCCCCGATCATGCGATGACTCCAAGATCCTTTTCTGCCTCTGCACTGAGGAGAAGGGAGTTCCCCAGCCTGTAGGTATGGTGCTGGTTCTTCCTTCCCAGGTGTATCACCTTGCACTTGTCAGTGTTGAATCCCATCCTGAATTTCCATAGTGAATTCATATGTACATGAAACTAGCACTTTCAGTAATTCCCTGCCATAGTTTGTATTATACTCTTGCACAATTTCCTTTATGTGTCTATCTTCTTTCTGTTTTCTTTTTATACTACTCTATACACTGGGTATCTTTCAATAGTAATTCTGTTGATGCCTTATCTCTCAAACCAGTCTGTCTTAACTATAAATTCTTACATACCATTGCATTTATTAAAAACTTTGAGTAGAAGTTCTCTCACTATTTAGGTGGATTAACAATCTACCAATCTTACATTATTTTTATTTCTCTCTTCTGACCTCTTTGTGATTCGTCAACAACCTTTTCAAATTACAGACAGCACAACTGAATACCACTTTTCATAATGATGCCAAAAATATCATATATGGTGCTAATACTGACTTCCTATATGCATAATATGACTGCTATATGAATTAGCTTGCTTATACATCACATGGTATTGGGAGCTCATCTTGAATATAAATCTTCAGTCTCCTTCAGAGTTCATATCTTTTAGACTTTCGTTCCCAATTTCACAAATGTAATCTACATTCATTGTTCTTAGCTGCATGACCTTGTGTTTGGCAGCATTAAATTGAAACTGGTTAGAACTTTTCCAACAATTTTTTTTCCATAGGAAAATGCTGATTCACTAAGATATATACACACAGTGGAAGTATGTGAAGCTTTTGTCAAAACTTTAATGGAAGCCAAGCAGATTTCCTTCCAGTTTGCCAGCCTGCAATCTTGGTGACCTACCTGACAGGCAGCTGGGGAGCCCAGGCTTCCAGGTTCCTACAGCTCTGCAGCTAACTAGGGGAACCAAGAACCTGGGGTCCTGGTTTATAGGTTCTTGGCAACAGCCCTGGCCTATTGAATGATATCCAGCTCCAGAAGTCTGCACAGCTACCTCAGAGCTGGGGTTCTTAGTTTCTGAGCTTCCCAAGAAAGCAAAAATTGGAATTCCAGTGCAGTTCCAAAGGAAGCTTCACAATTTCATTTTTTATTTTGCTTTGAATCACATTTTTGGACATTTCAAAATCTGCACTGAAAAAGAAGCCCTGGTTTCTGTTCATATTTAATTATTAGCTCTCCAATCCCTTCCAAGACAGTCCAGAAAAGTTGATGTAAATGGTCTTCCCTTATCATTATTTATCCCTTCAAAAATTCTTCTGTCAACTGAAACCTTTACTAGCAATAATTTTATCTTTTCTTCCACATCGTTATTCAAGATATAGAGTAGCATTAGGCCATGAACAGATCCCTATGAGACATCACTGAAAATACCTCAATTTTTTGCAATCAGTTTACCAGTTTTTAATCCGTTTAATATGGGCTGCATTAATTTTTTATGTCCTAATTTTTTATCAGAATATTATGCAGTACAAAGTCAAGTATAGAAGCTTAAGTTCATTATGTTAGTTCAATCAGCTTTATCACTTCCTTTAACTCAGAGCTTTGCTCCTGAGGCCACAACTATTGGGGTGAATTGGTTGTCAAACTTTTCATTACATCCCTTTCCTTCCTGTAATTCCAGTTATCACTTCCAAAACATTGTTTGGATTCATCCTTTGTTGAAATCAGCTGAATTCCTATTTTAGAAATAAATATTATAAGGATGCTATCATAAAACAGAAGTTAGAATATGTTAAGATGCAAAATGTTGTTGCATATTGTATGCAATTTAGAAATGAAAACTCCTTTCCTTCTAGTCAATGATATAGAATAAAAACCTATATACTCTTAAGTAATGGGGAGGGGGTTAGGGGAGAGGGAGTATAGAGTATATTACAAGTGACTGTGGGTACTGCTATTCATTGAAAGTAAAGCAGGATAGAAACTAGCTATAGAATTGTTACACATTTTCAAGCACTAACTTTATAGCCGGGTGGCTTTTTCATAGCTGAATAGTCATTTTTATATCATGTGATAATTACTTTGAACGTGTGGCTTGTCACAATAAATTGTGCAATTGACCTGTTAATTGCATAATATATGTAACATGGAGCAGAAGCCTTTGAGACAGGACACTGGAATTCAGTTACTTTTGAGGGGACTGTTGCTTGGCTTTGCAGATTTGCATTCACTAAATTAAAATAAATACATAAAAATGTAATGTGAAACTGAGCAAATCACTTTGGGACATCTGTCCAAAAATGCATAGAGGTACCTAGTGGGTTCATTTACATGTGCAACTAATATGAAGCAATGAACTCCAGAGCAGTGTGAGAGAGAGTAAAACTACTGCTAGGCACAGCGTCTACACATGTACCCAGGACAGCAGCAATTTGAGTGGGGACAAAACAGGCCCAGACTGGCAGGGGTTACAGAGGGATGACCCTTCTGTGGCAGATGGGCTGACTGGGGCATGAGGGTGCTGAAAGGGCAGAGCTGTGTGGCCAGGTGGCAGGCAGAAGTCTGGCCCTCAGCTGGTTGGACTGACTAGGCACAATTTATGCCTGCAGTCAGCATCTACACATGCATTTAACTGCAGTAAATTATCTTGGTGTAAGATGGTACTGTCCTTGACAGTACTATCTTATGCCGGCATAAATTAGTTTCCTGCAGCCAACCTAATACCGTTGCATGTGTAGACTTCACTCTGCAAATAATAAGTGCATATGTAGATACAAACAGTGAGATTTTCTAGCTCACAAGGAAATCAATGGGAACTGGGTGCACTTGAAAATCCTATAAAGTGTCTACCTTCATTTTACCTAAATATCTTTAAAAATATGTGGTTGGAGGTCTCTGTCCATGCATAAAATGGATCGGCCATCTGCAACCATAGCATTCAACAATAAACTGTTTTGTTCTTTGTGTTGATAAAATTACTAGTAATGAACTGTCAGCTAAAATGGGAGAAAACACAGAGAAAAGAGTGTACCTATATTAAGCAACATAGCCTATGCAATGCACAAATATTAAGAGCTCCTGTATACATGAAACATGAGATGTACCAACTGCACAGAGCAAGTTGCTAACAATCCTAACTTAGCCTGCACATACTCAGATTGTGATTTAAAAGGATGGGTTTTTTTTCTTTAGGAGGAGGCTGGAAAGGCACAAATCCTTTATAGGAACACTGGGATATATATAATAAGTTCTAGTACTGGGTAGCATGCCACTACTGTACTGACTTCCTAAGCACTCTAGATACTCAAAATTGTATGTGAGAACTGAGAATAGAAAGTAATTTGAGAAACTTCTGGTTGGGATGAATATAACTGTATAGTCTTCTGCTGGATGCATTGAAACTTCCTCAAGAGTCTCATTCTCCTGAGACTCCACATATCAATACTACTAACAGTTAACAAATATCCTCCATTCACTTAAGGATTAGGAAGTTCTCATTTCTGAGGCAAATTCTTTCCCCACACAATTCATGCATGGTTTGTGGTTTAGAGGCTATTGTGAAGGCTGTATGTTTCCAGCCATGGATTTGCTACTATGCTTGTAGCAATTTGATTTGGCCTTTAATCAACAAAAGAGGTTTTCTCCCAAGTCCTTAATTGATCACAATGTGTACTGATCTACAGTATTCTAACTGAAAGTATGCCCCTCTTTACACTTTAGTCCTTAGTAAAATTAATTCACTTTGCTAAAGCCCTTTAGTATACAGAATCTGTACTGCAACCAATACATTACATGTCTATAAAATGATCAGGGTTTAGCTGCATACCTTTCCCCTCACCCCCATTTAATATACTATGGCAAGGGTTCTAATTTAACTAAGTTAGTTAATTTGACTTTAGGGTTAATCTTGTTTTAAGAACACTTTTTCTCTGAAGTATAATGCTGCATATGGTTGACATTTTTCTTTCCTCCCAGACCTGAGTGTAACCTTTTCTTTTTTAAACAAAAGTTTCTAGTATGTCATGTGATCAATAGATACAAGTACCTTCATTTTTTAAATGAGTCTAAGGCTATTTTCCTTTTACTGTTGTATAAACAGGGAATTGAAGGGTAAAATAGTTAAAACTTAATGCTATAGTGCTAATGTGGCTTTTAAATCACGTCAGCAGCAATCACTGCATTATAATTAACAATTTATTGAACCAGCAATAAAATGAACATCACATTACTTCTTAAAGCAGCAGAATAAAATGGCTAATAAATAGCATAAGCCAGACAAATTGCAGAGTAATAGAAATTTTCTTAAGATTTATGGTGTGCAGAAAGATGGATGTGCTATTAGTAGGAGCTCCAATACTTGACAAAATTCTTTTGCAAAGACATAGTTACCATGCATGTCAGAGTTCACAAGTCTAAGTGGTTTATCCAAATTTCAACTCACTGCTATTACAGTGGAAAATACTCATTACAAGGGTTTGAAACTGCAAGCAATGTCTACATTTGCCAACATTCAGACTGCTACTGCCAAAGAGATACTAAAATATTTTACAAACTGTCAAATAACAAGTCTGCTGGCTTAATCTGAGTCTATGTTATACATCACAGACGATGAAAAACTCTGGGGCCCAACCCTGCAGTTTTTACTCAGGCAACATTTCCACTGACTTCAATGCTTTGAAGTTAACAATAGTTTCCAAGCTTAAAAACTACAGTATTGCCCTTAATATTCCTGGGAGATTTCACTGAAGAGTAAATGCAGATTCAGGAAAGATGAAAACTAAACTAAACACCTCATTTCCATCAGGGCTGAGGTTACTGACAAGGAAACCATGTTGTGTTTTAAATGTTCCTGCTGTTAAGTTGTGTTGTGATTCAGCATGTCAAAGTCTCTCTTTAAAGTTCTTAATTCAACATAACAGATGCAGTTTTACATGACATGTCACAACATGGAGCATCAACTGGAAAGATTTTGTAAGAGCTTTTCTTCCTTCCTTTTTAAAGAAAGTTTCAGCTATTCACCAGAACCTGTGGATAGGGTTTTGCTACCCAGATCTTTGGGTCTAATTAGAACATTCAGTAATCAGAGAGAATAAGGTTTAAATCTTCACATTTAAAATGAAATATATTCAAATATTTAGCAAGAACCCCATGTTCATATCTACTTATTTAAAGTAAAATCTACAGATGATCTTTGCACTAATTAGTTCTTGAAGTTCACTATATCTGATAAGAATACATAACCCTCTTTAATGATGTATTTCTTCAAAAGTCAGAAATTAAACTATGGTTAACAGATGACACTGATGATTACTTGATTATTAACACTATACTGTCTATTGCTACATCAAAGGTCCTTCAACGGTCGGTGCAGCCTCAGGACTGACTGACTGACACTGTTTTTAAAAAAAGGCCATGCTCCCAGTTTGATAATTTCCAGTAGTGAATTGCAGTCAGGAGTTTTTTGGTCCCTGTATGGCAGCAACCGGAGCACTGAACCTGTCATAAACCTACACCCAGCATTCACAAGGATGTAAAGTGGAGTTTTGGCAGGGACATTTGTGCTAAGATGCAGTGAGGGCATCTACATACATCAAACAATATTAAGACCAGGGCAACATACACGTGTTATATTCAGCAGGTATAAGTCAGCATAGGTGTATTAGTTGTATTGATTTACATCATTTGGGGATCTAGGTTTGGTTTCTAGAGAGGAAACATTTGAGAGCATTTTACTCCCATGCCAACAGCAAACCATGACTAGAAAATACCGAGTGGTAATTAGCCATGTTAGCCTGAAATGAGTTTAACAAGGCAGTGCACTGTGGCACCTCATAGACTAACTCTTTCTGAGAAATGAGCTTTCATATGCTACAGCCTACTTCGGCAGTTGCTATGAATAGAAATAACCATCTTATCCTATAAATTGTAGAAACAAGCTATAAGCATCTCACATAACATTTTATTTACAAATAAAATAAGCCAGATTTTTTTCACTCATACTCAGATTGTACAATGCTTTGTTCTGCCAAATGACCTGCTACGTACAAATAATGAATTTCCACTTATTTTAATAGGTCTGCATGTTACGCAACTTAAGTTAGCAAAATCTAGTTCAGTGGTAACATACATATTGATAATATACTTCTGAATGACTCTTATACCCTAAGTCTTATCTAGTCAAAAAGTCAACATTCATAATGCTGTGCTTTATTTCATTTGAAAAATCACAGCCTGAAATATTTCTGATTATTTCATTATTTATACTCTGTCTTGGTTGTGATGTGCTACTTTCAAGAAAATGCCTTTCCAGTGGCAAACAGATGAGCACTACAGCACAAATGAAATTAGGGTTTCAGTCACCTTGGGATGTGAATAAGGGACTGAATACGTATAGCTCAAAAGGTGCTGCATACTTTCCCTCAGAGGGCAGGAAAGTGGTTCTCTAATATCTCCTGCTGCCAGATAGCATAGCAGAAGCATGAGGCATGGATCATGTTTAATAAAATAGCTAATATCCAACACTGGCTATTGCTGGATATTGGTTATTTTCAACTGTTTGGAGACGCATCTTCCTAACAGTGTAGATGAGGGAACAGGCTTTTGTGAGGTATCATGATAAAGGAAATTCTTCAGAAAATTCATTAAGTGTGTTTATGAAAATAAATGCAAGAGAAAGAAAACTGGCTAGGTAAAGCAATTTAGAAAGGCCATTTCTTCTTCTGAAGTGTGCAAGAATGGCATACAGACTTTTGGTCTCCACTAGGGGATCTGTTGAATTAAGTTAGCTAATGAAAAATAGGTGGGCACACATCTAATCTCTGAACCCACGACAAACTATGTGTACTTCATTTTTTACCCTCTTCTTAGCAAGTGAACAGCTGGACTGGGAACAGAGGTACACCACCACCACCTTTCAAAAGAAGGGCTGTGCTCCTAGTATTTGCAGTTGGCAGAAATTATTGGACTCTTTTATAAAAGTTTATTTTCATTGCACTTCCATCCCAACCTCTAAAACAAGTTGGGTCTCTACCTAGATGAGCTTCTAAAACTTTTTGATGATTATACTATCCTGAAACTTTAGGGATAAGTGTATCACTAGAACATACCCCATCATTTTGAACAAGAAATCAAGGAATCAAAAAAAAAATTAATTACTTCATAAAAAAAAAAAAAAATCAAATATCCCATCATTGTTTTTATTGATTAAACATGAAACTTACAAAGCATAACAACCAAGCTCACTTACATCCCTGACAACACACAAGCCAAGAAATGAAAGAGAGAGAAACTGGTGAGAGGGAACAAAACCTTAGAAAGGGATGACTTCAGTGCACAAACTGGTGATAAATGACAGCTGGGAGAATGGCATCTGTGGAGAGGTTGAAGAGAAACAGTCAGTAAAACAGTATAAAAGTTTATATCCTTCTCAACTGTAGAATAACAAAAATGCAGTGCAAACAAATTCCATATAGTTTAGTGTCTATGTTTCATTTGGTTTTGGAGATATGGATATACTGCTGTGCAGGAGTTTCCTTGTAGGTCTTATAAGTGAAATGCATTTGAAATAGTGATTATAAGAGCACAAAAGTAAGGGGGCATAAGTTAACCTTGTCTAAAGTACATGAATCATCCAGATCAATCACACTGGCTTGGGAATCTCATGAAAACAAATGTCTCTTGTGATATTTAAGCTCTTCCTACTTTCAGTTGGACAGTAATAACAACAACACGGCATTTCATACTTCACAGAATCAGGAAATACAAAGTAATTCAAAAGTGAACATGTTCCCGTGATCTGCACTACAAAAACCTCAGAATAAATTAATGCCCAGTTTGCTTCAGGTTTGAACTGTTCTCCATAGGTGAGAGCTAAACAGTTTGGTAACAGCTTTTTAAGCCAACTTGCAACTATACCAAATCAAAACACAGTTTTTGTACATTTCTTTTTTTTTTCTTTCCAAGATTCTCTTATAATATCCAGAGATGCCACCTTCTTTCAGTATAACTTTTAATGAGGAGGAGAAAAAACCCCACATACTCACACCCCCAAATATAGTACCAACAAAAGCACAGGAAATAATTTCCTCTCCATGGAAATCTTTAGTAAAAGGTGAAAGATTTATGCAATCTGAAGAGAAACCAGAGTATACTGAATTCTTCCCAATGGATCAGTATACCCTTACCTCTGAAAGGGGATGTAAGTGAGTTCAGAGAGGGTAAATCAATTTATTTTTCTTTATTTAACTTATTTTTATCTGCCTTTCAGCAGTTCCCAGCAATGTGCTGAACACTCTCCACACACACAGGAAATACATTTCTGGTCCTGTAGGTCCCAAACATTCAAAAATCTTGAGGCAGGCCCCTGATAAATGATAAGATATTTTCAAATGTTACATTGTGAAAGGTATTCATATATGATTAATATTATATGTTCCACCCCTTGGTTTTATTGCCATTCTTGAGGGTTAATTCAGGCAGAGGCTAGGGGCACCTCGGAAAGGAAGAACACAATGGCTTCAAACAGCCCCATTTACCAGAGCATAGGTGTCCCTGCTCACTCTCGAATTTTTACCTCAGACTTTGCAATCCTCAGCAATTCAGGGCAGATACCCCCACCAGTATCAAAAAGTGTGATCTAGCCAGTAAAAAGGGAAACAGAGACCACTGCCTGAATAAAAACATGTTTCTTAAAGGCCAGAGGAAAAAAGCCTACTGAAAGAAGACTGAGCCTCAACTGTTTCAACTCAGTCTTCTTAGTTAAGACAGGCTACCTGTCTTCCGGGTAAGCTATTTAAACCCATACAAACCTTCTGTAACATTTAAACCCCTTTGATCTCGTTATATTTTGCAAGTGTATATTTTATTCTGAAAAGCCATTTTGGATCCCCATGTATACAGCTCTCAGCTATTCATCTGTGCTCAAAGCTCTGCTTTTCTGAAAGGAAGAAACACAGGAATTGAACTCAGTTGGACCTGGTGAACAGCTGCAGTTAGTATACTAAGTGCTGGAGCTCAGAAAGCCAATCTAAGAGTGGGCAAAATGGGATTGCACTCAAAGGAAGAAGGGATCGGGGCCTGTCATCTAAAAAGGTGCCCTCAGACTAAAGACTGGTGACTTGTGCAGTTAACAGTGAACTATACCCAGTGATACGTATTTTTCAAGCTCTCTATTTTCTTTCTGCACCTTTAAGTCACATGATGAAACGTTTATTCCCAACCGTGATGGTTACAAACTCACTTATGGTAAACAAAAACAGCAGTTTTCATGTATTAGCACATCTAGAAACTGGGGTTTTAAGAACCAGACTAAGCATGACACTTGGAATAAAATCAAGGGGAAGCTGGCACCATTGAATTCTTCTTCCAAAGAACAAAACTTCTTGTGGGTGAAGGAGATGGGCACCAATTAACATCCAATGCTGCATCAATACCTTCCGCTACAAAATCCCAGTGCTTGTGGCTCATGCAATCATATTATAACACAGAGTTGAGGGTCAACAGATCAAAATATACAGAATAACTTTACCCAACTGCCCCTCCATCTGTCTATCCAGCTCACCAATTTCTTTAGGAGCTTATTTTTTGGGCGGTAAACTTGAATGAGACATTTTGAAATAAAATTTCCAAAACTGGGCTACTGTATAGTGTCTGCTGTGAGGGGAGTGGTATAAATGTCTACATATATAGACTGTCTCAGGTGACTCCAAATCATGCTTTTGTTTCTGGAGTGCTTCACAGCAAGCCCTGCCAGCAGCCAGATCTATTTGCATGGAATATAGCTGAGACATGAAACAATATGTGGTGCACTTCTTATTGTAGTTAAAGAGCCATAGCAATGAAATGATGATTAGGGTGATTAGGGGAGATTAGGGTGAACTGTTTGTAACAAAGGAACATTAGAAAAGATCTTGGTTACAACATTTTTCAGAAGTATGGTGAGGGGTGGTAATCTGAAGTCAAGCAGAAGGTAGCGATGGTGCTGCATGGCTCAGAGACATAAGCTTTCATAGACAGTGCTAGGAATGATTCATCAGATGCTAGGAATAAGGAAGCACTCAGTGCCACAAGTGGCTCGGCAACGCCCACCTTCACAAAAAATGTTTTTTAGGAGCTTGTTGTCATGCATGGTTCATCTTTTTCCCACCACTGCACTTATTTGCTGAATCAATTCCAGACTGTCATTGTCTGATCGTCCAATAAAACCAAAGGTAATATGACTCTACGCTTGACTTAAGTAGCTCATCCTAATGGCAAACACATGGCTCCCTGAGGAAATGCACAAAAGCCAAAATAGATTTCTTTCACACACAAAAATCAAGTACATATTGATATAGGTATGCATGGATGTGCTGGTTAGTTCTCAGGTGTGCTTACTCCGAGACAATTTTTTCTTATGGTGGGTATTTACATCTTATGCAGGCTTCCAACACTAGGCAACAATAAGAATACTATTGAAACCATGAACTTTTTTTTTTCAGTCACCCGAAATAGTATGCAAATAGTTATAAACATACCACTGGGAAATGAAGGTGTCAGCCTTAACCAGAGACAGTTTGGTTTCCTATAATCTGCTGAAGTAGTGGAATTAGATCATGTTTGGACTGAAGTAATCAGTGTTGGCCATCAGTGTTGGCCATTGAAGTTCTTAGGAGAGGTGACTTTTTATTCTATATACATTAAATAGTGCTACCAAAGGGTGTAATTCTGCTCAACTGCAGTCATACATAAGCATTTCTGAATTAAGTGTATACAGAGGTGCTTACTTACATAACACAGCATGTTGCCACCATTTCCAGTGGTATAGTATGGCCTGACAAGCACATAATAAAGGGATTTAAGATCAGAGGACACTTTATGACAGAAAAAAACTATTGGGTAATTCTTAGTAATTGCCTTTTATGGACTGGGCACAAGTCTCTTTGTTTTTCACTTGGTTGATTATTTCATTCCCAAATAAGATGAGCAATAGCTCAGAAAATGCTAATGTTTAAAAAGAAGAGGTCTGAGTTGAGGGGGAAAAAGTCATTTTTTCTGAAGTTAAGGGGTTTTTCTGGTTTTGTTTTTAAGAGAGAAGTTCTTAAAAAACAACAACAACATCATCCCTTATTAAAAATGGATTATTTTTCATGAAAATTTTTATTGCATATACTATTAAAATCTTTTATAAAAACAAAGCTATAGCTAATAGTGAACCTGCATGGCAATATAGAAAGCTAACTTGTTGCAAACTTTAGCAAACTTTTCCTTATAGTGCCAACTTAGTCTCTGATGGCTGTTAAGATATCCTTAAAATGTGAACATAGCATAAAGCAGCAAAGTCTGTGTTTGCCAGCAGCCTGAACAAACAGCTGGAACCACTGGTGATGCGAAGGGAGTGTATGCAGGTGCACGTGCACCCCCTGAGCATGGTGGTACACCCCATGTGAAAAGGCACTGCTGACGGCGTCTGCCAGCTGTTGCCACTCACCACCCCCGCTCCCACCACCCACAGTGAGCTCCCTATAGGAGCCACCTGCAGGAGCTCCCTGCTCACCGGCACCATGCTCCCACTGCCAACAGCACCGCTGCCACCTGTGGAAGCTCACTGTGCCCCCCCAGCCTCCTGGGGCATGCAGCATTCATGGCTGGAACAGTTATGAACCAACCTAGTTACTCTCACTGCAGCATTAGCACTGAAGTGCAATGGTGAAACTAATTGCCAATCACTTTACCACAGATGAAACATTTAAGAAAAGAGAAAAGTTAATCATTTTGAAAAGGTATGAGTGGAGTTTCATTTTGGATTCTCATCTGAATCCAAAATGACTTCAAATGTAAGGCGACTCTCCAATAATTAGACTATATACACAGTAAACTATAAATTTGTTATAATTTTCCATGTATAGAATCTAATCAGTAAAAGGTCATGTTAAATGCACCTTCCCCCCACCAATGCTGTGGTGGAGAAAGCAGTGAGGGCAGGGGGCAGGGGATGAGGAGTAAGACCCACTCCTTGCCCCCCACTTCCTAGTCCCCCTGCCACCTGTCTCCCTTCCCCTTACCTCTGCCACTTTAACCCCGCCACTTTACCCCTACTGCTTTGCTCCTATGCCTGCCCTCTGTCCCCCAGGCCTCTTGCCTACCTGTGCTTAGGTGTTGCTCCCACTCCCTGCCCCCCAACCTCCTAGCCCTCCCACCACCTTTCTCCCTGACCCTTGCATCCCTAGTGCCTACTCCCCACCTCCTGCTCTCCCTGCCACCTACTCTCCCCATGTCTCCACCTGACCCCTGCCACCTGTCTGCTCCCACTGTTTACCTTCTGCTGCTCTGCTCTGCTGCAGCTGTGCTCTAGCCCTGGGGCAGTTAATGGCAGTGGCCCTAGCCCAGCCCCACCCTGATCAGCCAGTGGCAGCAGCTCTGGGCCCAACCAGGTTGGAGCTGAAGGGGGTAACCAGCAGGGGGGAACAGGGGGCAAGTAAAGTCTCCCTCATGCTCCCCACAAGCTGTTCAGGCAGGTCTTCTCTCTACATACACACCACTGGGCACCCTCTCCACTGCTGCAGAAGCCACCCTAGCCCAGGGCAGGTGGTAGCTCATATTCAACTGCTGCTCTCAGCCAGGAGTCAAAGCCAGAGCTGAGCTGCTGCCTGCACCAACCTAGTACTCAAAACTAAGAGAAGGCTCCCCCTCCCTCCATGTTATCTGGGGAAAAAAATCTGGTCTTCAGTTGTAATAAGTACGGTAATTTGTGTATCTTTTCCTCAGTTTGACTCTGGTGCACTGTTTTCAGAAATGCTTCTGAAATATCATCATCATCACCACCATCACCATCATCTCCTATTTTCTAGAGCCCTTGTATTTTGCTTCCATAATACTAATCCAGGAAGAAAGAAAACTGAACAGTTTCCATCTTTAATATCTCCACTGTATCCTGGGCATAACACAGTGTGACAAAATCTCCAACTTCCCTGTTCTGGAATTGTCCAAGATACCCAGCATATTTGTGCTCCTGATACAGATGCCTCCGTTGGTTAGGACATTTCAATCATGAATTCAATATGAGCGATGGCTGAATCCCCAAGGACATACTCTACAGCAAGCTGACCACTAAGCAAATGTCAACTTGGATGGCCCAAACTCTTTTTTGTTGATGTGTGAAAGAAAAACCTTCATGAGCTACGCATCAATGGCTAATGCTGGAAATCAATTGCTTTGGACTGCTATGAGTGGAAAACTGCCCGGAAGCAGTGCCTATGTCACTTCTAGATGGAGCGGGTCAATGTTGAGCTAGAAAAAAGGCATCAGAGGCAGGCAAGACAAAATAGTACTTGGCATGCCAGTACAAACTCAACTGAGTTTGTACATGCATCTTGCCAGAGGGTCTGCTTGTTACACACTGGACTCCTCAGCCACCCAAGAAGCTGTGGTAGTATCTGGTAGTCCACCAAAGGTGCAACCTCCATAGTCTCCCAGGACCAATGGCTGCTAATGAATACTAGACTGTTTGTCTAATTCTGGAAATTCCTATTATGGTTGGAATGCTGAGACCTTCTTATACCTTAAATAATCAATTTCTATTCTATTATGCTCTCATCTGATTTTCTAAAATATTTCATATGAAATTATAGCAATTTAACTCATCCCCAAAACATTATGTATTAACTACAGCATTGTTGTTGTTGTCACAGCTCAGTGGGCCCAATTCATGGATCAGACTCTCATTATGCCAGTTGCTATACAAACATAGAATAAACGAACCCCACTCCAAACAACCTGAGCTTCATATAACAGGCTGTTTTGACAATCCAGGTATTACCCAGCATGTGTAGCAGGGGGTTATCTTTCTAGTCCACCGAATCCACTGTCAGTGTAGTGCTTATTAGCATCCCTGAGACTGACTAGTTGACTATGAATTTCAAGACTAGTATTAGAGACAAAGTGCTCTGAGTAACAAGGCTTGGTGAGATAGGAACAACAAGGACAAGACTGTTCCCTACAACTTAAGTGGCACATTTTTGTCAACTTGAAATCAGTGGCATTTGGCAAACAACTAGTGCAACTTGTAGTTTACATGATTGCCCACATTACCCACAGGCCTCTTATGTAGCTTATACAATATAAGACAAAAGATAATAGATATGTACAGACAGAGATGGGAACACAAAGAAACATGGAGACAATGTTGGCCAGTTTGGCAAATTTGTATGAATGCCATTCTAGCTCCTTAGATGCCAACAGAGGAATTTAATTGTTTAAAACTAAGCAAAACATTCTGAAATGAAACTTTAATGGGACTTAACTCTAACAGACACATGGTTAAAAATAGAAGTATCTTACAACCTCTCTAGTAGTTACTCATGCGACATGGCTGCAGACAGTAAGTTATTCCAGTAAAGGAAAGGAATAATTAAGACACAGATGCTTTGCTAGCACAGAAAAACATGCATAAGGCAAGTAAGTAGTTTGCTAAAAACCCCCACTGAAACAGGAATATGGTTTGATCTCCATCATGCCATTCTATTCAAGTGCCCCTCCCGATATTATATTAGGGTGAAGGTAACGTCAACAAACATGTCAGAGCACTACAAATGGGATGTGCCAGGGAATTCTGGTTAAAATATCATTTTTCTTCAGTTTGTGAAAAGCCTCCCTCCTGTACATGTGGTGGCCAGCTACCTTTCTCAACAGAACACTATCTGGCTTTCATGAACTGATAGACTGACTTTGCACGGTACATGCCCTACAGATAATGCATTAGAGTAGAAACAATGTCTTTTTCAAATGACTGAAGCAGTGTTCAGAAGAACCATGTATGCTACCTCAGTCCTCTATTCTAACCTCTATCCACATTTTGGACATTTGTGGGAGCACTAATACTCTTGGCACAAGGCATACTTGGCACTGAAAATGCTCATGTCACATGTGCATGCTCTAGATCAGTGAGAGCCAAACATTTCAGTTTTGGACCAAGAGTATAATTTTTGGCTCTTCCTCCTCTACCTTATCTTCTTTCATGAATCCTTAAGAAAAGGAGTCTGATTTCACTAGAGTGAACTTTGTACTTGTAGTTCAAAGCTGCTTAACTGAGGGGCTTTCAGAAAGAGAGAGATGGTGGCTTCCATTTTCAGGTCTTGTTTCAAAGTCCTATATCTACCTTCTCCCCAGTATATCACCTATGAAACAACCTTCACCAGCTTCAATCTCTGAAAGAAGCAATTAATTTCTTCATGAAAGACCCTTCATATTTGCCCATCTAACAAACCCACATAAACTTTAGCTCACCTCCCACTCCGAATGCCCCAGTGCATCTATGAACATACTTTAATATTCAAATATTTCCTTCCTTCCATCTTCCTCAAAGTTCCACAGTTCTCATGATCAAAGTCACCTTCCCTTTCACCAACACACATTTCTTACCTTTGCCAAACAAAGTAAGTTATTGAGGCCCCAAAACACTCTCTTAATAAATTGCTGTCACATTTATTGGTACTTCTTTCTGTGACTTTTGCTGCCTCTTCATTTCCTTCTGGTTGAGCTGTAGAGATGTTGGCATGCTCCCTCTCCATGCACTCTCTTGTGATCACATGCTGCACAGCTCCAGCCCACTGCTTTTTCACTGCTGGGCTCCTGACACATATTACACTTAAGACATGATTAACTCATTAATCACATCTTAAGTAGTGGCCCGACCTGGCCACACGTTCATTCCATTAATGTCACAATAAAACCAGGATTATTTTGTGTAATAAGTTTGTTGCTAGTTCCTATCACACCTTTAACTGAATGTGAGTTGCCCCTGCTGGGAGCCCTGATTAGCTGATGGAGCTCCCAGTTGCAGAAGCACAGGGTCCCCGCTGTGACTGAGAGCTCTGATCCCTAACAGGGCTCCCAGCTGCAGAAGTGTATGGTGCACCCTGTGGCTGGGAGACCCAAACATGGATGGGTAGGGACCTACCAAATCCATGATTTTGAAATTGTCGCAGAAACCACATATTTGGTAGGTCCCCTGTGAAAAAAGCCTAGTCCCCACAACAAAAAGCAGTAAAATGGCCAGCAAGCGGGAGAACTGGGGCGGGAAAGGGAGCTGAAAACAGAGGTGGGGAGCCCTGGTGTCCTGAAACACAGAGAGAGAAGTGATGAACAGTTGGCTGGGATAGGAGAGTCTATGGCAGTAAATTGAGAAATATAAAATTGTAGTCCTCTGAATGCCTCTAGCTCAGGGCATAACTTTGGGCAAGTCCTTCAAGGCCAGATTTTCAAGGTTGGATGGACACATACAGTACCACAGGCCTAACTTATCATCATGGGTATAAAATATGTTATGGACATGCCCATTGACATGCCCATTGAGCTGGTTACTCATCTACTTACTTATTGCATGCAGAAGTGTGTACACAGTTGCATAATTTGAAAAACTGGCTATTATCTAAGTGCTTGTCTCTCATGTGTAAACTATAAGAATACTGGCCTACCTTAATGACATGGTTTGTGTTTAAATGGTGCTGATGAATAAGCAGATACTTCCTTTCTGCCATGTGAGTGATATGTAACAGCAACCCTGCACATAACAAAAATGAAACAAGATAAAGTTCAGTATCCTAATAGCAATCCTGTGTACTTGCTCTGCTACTAAGTACTGTATCACAGGAAAACCTGACCTTTGCCAAAGATTAAACAAATGAAGCCACATGAATCCCTCATTTCAGAATGAAACCTAGCAGAAGACCATGGAAGAGCGTTGCATAACTATCTTTTTTCACCAAAAGAAAATTATATTTCAAGGGAGCTAGAGAAGATAAACTATATACCATTATGTGTGCCAGCTGTACAGTAAATTCCAGAAGTGTTAAGGGGGCTGATAATTCTCAATAAAGTCATTAAAAAATTTCAGGGAAACTGATTCGTAGAAGTGTCATTTGGGAAAGGTACATTTTTGTCTTCAAGAAACCCAACAGCTAGATGAGATCGTTGACTATTATGGTACAGATACATAGAACCAAATAAACCAAATTAGGGTCAGCTTAACAGTAAACTGATAAGAGATCAATTTTTTGTATAAGTTGTAGTATAAAGTAAAGATGACTCCAGAACCACCCATTTCTAAAATAACATTTGTCCATCCTAAATCAGAAGTATAAAACAATCCAACTTTCAATCATTTTGAGAAAACAATCCTAGACAGACAAACAGGCCATATACTTTGTAACCTAAAATACTTTATTGCAACTATAGGGATCAATATAATGAACTTCTATCCAAAAGTTATTTTTTCGTAACATAAGAACCCTAAACATAATCCACAGTTCGCATTCAGTGTGACAAAATCATCAGCAAAGCTAACCACACATAGCAGATGCATGATGAACAGATCCAAGGAGGTGATAATTCCCCTTTATGTAGCATTGGTCAGACTGCAGTTGGAGTACTACAACCAGTTTTGGGTGCCGCACTTTGAGAAGGATGTGGATAATGTAGAGAGGTTCGAGACAAAGGGCCACTCACATGCTTAAGGGTTTGCAGGCCAAGCCCTATGAGGAGAGACTAGGGGACCTGAATCTCTTCAGCCTCTGCAAGAGAAGGCTGAGAAGTTATCTCCTGGCTGCCTACAGATTCATTAGGGAGGGGTAGCAAGGAATTGGAGATGCTCTGTTCACCAGGGCGCCTCCTGGGGTAACAAGGAACAATGGTCACAAACTGATGGAGAGCAGACCTAGGCTGGATGGACAGCAGGAAAAAACGTCCTCACAGTAAGGGTGGCCAGAATTTGGAATGGGCTTCCAAGGGAGGTGGTTCTCTCCCCTACCTTGGGGGTCTTTAAGAGAAGGCTGGATAGGCGTATGGCTGGGGTCATTTGAGCCAGCACTCTTTCCTGGCCAGGGCAGGGGGTCAGACTTGAAGATCTGATGATGTCCCTTCCAACCCTAGCATCTATGAATCTGTATCTGTATCTGTAACCATAACAAAGGTCAGCAAACTGGAGCAAAGCAAAATTTCTCTGATGAGCACATTCTTTATTAAAGAGACGACTAGTAGTCTTTGCCTTATGTTTCTCCTGGAAACAGAGGCCAGGTACAGACATTACATATATCATGCAATAAGAGCTCAGAAACTGCTCTACACCCATAATCAAACAGATGTTCACCACATATAGACCACTTTAAAAATGGTGTATCCTGGTCTAAGATAGTAGTACCAGACTAAAGCACTTTAGGTTGGAGTACTTTATCAAATGTCTGCACCAGATCCCCTCATGGCTCAAGTTAGGTTACTGTCTCCCAGCATCCCAGAAGTCCCTCCCTAGGCAGCATGCTAGCCTCAGCTGGTGCTCTTCTGCTGCAGGCAAGCACTGGCCCAGCCCCACCCCTAGGCTGTCACAGAGAAGAGACAGAAAATGGTTTTTCCTTGCTGTGTGGCTGGACAGTGGGATGGGGAATGGAGCCCCCCTGCTTGCTGGCTAGGGTGCCAGGCTGGGTCCACATATCGGGGGGCAGCATTCCCCTACCCCCTCTGCCCCCAGGTCCCAATGCAGGAAAAGCTGCACGTGGCTCTAAGCTGCAGTTCCTGGCTGCAGCTGTCAGGATGCTAGGGTAAGGGGGTAATGGAAACCTCCTGCCATGCAGATCCATCCCGCCCCCCCAAAACTCAAGCCAGTATAATTGGGGGGGCAGTGCAATGAGGGGGGGCTCTGTTCCCCCACTCTCACCTCCCAGCTGCTGCCACTGAGGGGTGGCCAACTGCTCAGCTGGGGTCAGCATTCGCCAGCAGCCTTCTTTATGGCATGCAGGACTGTCCCCAGTCTTCTGGCCTCGGCCAGTGCAGGCTGGCTCTGAGCCACCCCACACCAAAGGGCAAACATCTGTTCTGTTCACTTCCAGCCCAACCTAGAATGCCTTAAGTAAAGTGTGATACTTAGAGCACTTCTGCTTCATGCTTTTTGAAGCACATGTGTGCTTAACTAGAGAGAGTGGTGGAGGGGTCTGTGCCTCATAAGGAGGCAGTCATTAGGAAGAGATATCCTACAACCCCCCACACTGACTGCGAGAAGAAACAAGGCCTGCTGCTCTTTCAGACATCAAGGACAAAAGGGCTTGGCAATCTCTGCTTGGCTTTGAGAAAGGTGGAGGCAGCAACCCACTGAGAGACAGTGGGGAGAGGCAGAGTTTGCGGGGATGGAAGATTGAGAAGTCACCTTGAAAACTCCAGAGCTTATAGATGAGCCATTTTTGTTGGTTATATAAACTACAACCCTTTGAAGTTAGAATACTTGCAATTAACTTAAGTAACATTCAAAGAAATATCCATGCAGCCCACCTAGCAGCACTCAGAGCCATGGCTTATTTGGTAGGCAGCTATGTTAAACATTCCTGAAATCGAGTCAAAATAATATAATTGTTTTAAATGTTGCTGTGACTAAGTTCTACATTATATTAAAAAGTCATATTCATAATCAAGTCATATTTCAACAAATGTTTTTATGACTTTGGAGCACAGGCAATATGAAAATGTGGATGCATTTATGGAACTATTCTGGACTGCCGCAGAATTCTACAGCTCAGCATACAGGTTGGAGTTAAAGACATGCAATCCTGAAGACAAAATTCTACTACAAGTCTGGATTATGAGTTATGCAGATCCAAGGCCCAAACCAGTTCCCACTGAAGGTTCTCCACATTCTTTTTTTTTCATTAAACAGGGAATGAACTGGACTCCTACACTTTGTTAAAAAAAAATTAAAAAGAGCTATTGTATTGAGGCACAACTTTGCCTCAAACAGGAAATCTTGAAAATTCAGTATAACCTGTACAACAAATATCTTCTTTTGTTCCGTACGGAGCTACTATATTCTATGAAGCCATCCATCCAGTAATACATTTGGGAGCAAACTTATATTTAGAGAAGGTAACTATGAGCACTTTAATTCTGTTAAGACAAAAATAATGATAAACAAGGATAATAGTAAAAAATCCCTCTCCCTAAAGAGTCCTAGAAATCCTAATTTACTGACTAGTAGCTACTTTCACTAAGTAGAAATACAGTAATTTAATAATCTTAGCATAGCAGTTTTCACTAAGGAAAATTAACTAATTCATTATTGCTTATAATTTGCTGAGGCATAGCTGCCATATTTGTAAAATCAGCAGGTTCAGAAAAAAATGCAAGTTTTTAAATGAATGTTCTTTTTTTTTTTTCCAGATACATAAATGATACAATTACTTAGCTCCCTCTAGTGCCAATTGCTAAAATAAACTTCCCAGTAATGACAGTATTCACCAATGTAATCTTGGGAGCAAATTAAAAATTCACTTGGCAATAATTAACTAGTAAACTCTCTAAGGATTTAGTAGATTGCTAGGAACTGGAGCAGGATTCTACTAGTGTCACACTCACAAAGAAAGGTCAAATGTAGGCTTTTTGCAATAACAAAAATATGACATCGATGTTCAGACATTGTCTTGTTTGAACAATTGAGGCACACATGCCAATAAAGAACAGCAGTCAGAGAGCAGTGATAACAAATACAGCAACTAAATCATAGTCATGGCATTTGCAGGGCTATTATTAAAGCTGTATTCATTTTTCTATTTGCAGGTCCATTTTAAGGATTGATAGTTGGCTTTCAAAAGGCATTCCAGACATGAACCCATGAATTAACATATTTTTGCACTATTTAAAAAATAACATTCTTATAGACACACACATGTGTACACATGCATATATTACAGCATAAGGTATATGCTGATGAACAAAGTAATACCAAACTGGAACAGATCCTTAGCTCATGTAAACTGCCATAGGTCTTCTCACTTCAAGAGTCCTACAAAAGTTTTGTACCCCCATGGGATCCACTGTACTTTCTTGAAATCCAAAAACTTAAGAAATACTAAGCCCTTGCTTGTAAATACCACATTCCTTACAGCTTCCCAAAGAACACTTTTTTTCTGCAACTTTCTACTCCTCTGACCTCTCAGTAACCTGCTGAGTGGGGAAGAATGAATATATTATGATATATAAATGCAAACATCTATATGAGAAAAAAGTTTATCTTTTTAAACCCCATGAAGGTTTGTAACTTGTGCATTTCCTTAACTTATTTTGGATGATCTAGTCCATTAACATATTTATTTTGGTATCTAAGTACCATTCTTGTTAAAACCAGTGAACTGTTCACCTACAGAACATATATTATAATTGCTTTTAATTTAAAGTGTTATTGTAGTACCCATGCAATAAATACATGTTGACAAAACAGACTTAACTCAGAAGGAATTGTTATGGCTTCTCAAGAAAACAGTTTTACAGATGTATGTTACTACAAGACTTCCCATATGAGACATGATGGGGTCAAGTTGAGGAGTGATGGGTTTTTAATTTCTATCATTAGACGAGTCTGACCATGCAACTCTTTTAGAGTTACTAGATTATCTAACCATCAGACTAAGGCAGGCAGATGCCTTATGGTGCTAGAATAATTTTCAAAGCAATTCAATTCCAGGAAAATTCATCTCTGAGTCGCACAGTATAAATGCAGCAGCTTTCTAAAAAAAAAGACCTGTTAGCATCTCGATGCAGTGGCATTGAAGGAAGTTTTTCCTGTACAAACATAAGTCAATTTCAGTCCCCATTCAAATCACTTAGGAACCTACCTCTTCTACACAGCAAAATAACAATAGCAACTATGATCACAGAGAGGTAGTAAGCCTGTGTCACAGAGCTCTGGCCTTCTGTACCAATGGTTCAGAGGCATGTACTTCAGACTGTAAAGTATTTGAAATGGTAACTTATTTCTTCTCTTCTGTGAATTACATTTACCTGTTGTAAAGGTCTGCTCTTAAACCCTTTTATTGTACCACTGGCTTAGCCAACACACCCTGATTAGTTTCCAGTCCAACAACCCAGTCCCTCTGCATTGCATTGTCAAGCCCAAGTGTAAAATGGGTTGAAAAAAAAAGAAGAAACCTGGGGAATTCTGGTTTGTTGATATTTTGTCCACTGCTTCATCAGAAGGAAACACCACCTTTGCACAATTTTACTTGGAAACTGAAAACTATGTTATAGCACCCAGGTACTCTGCCATCAGCTGTGAAGATTGGCAGCCAGCCAGACAACAAGGCAAGGCTGGCATCCTACTGACCAACTCCCTTGGAAGCAGAGGAACATACCCACCCACAAGCAGGGTAACAGGGCAGCCAGCAGCAAGATGGGCAGAGAACCAGCAATAAGATGGCCAGGCCACCTGCTCACCAGCTGAGCAGCTGGCCTTTCTGCCTGCCTAATTTTCTGCCAGCTTGCCAGCCCCACCAACTGGTTGGGTCAGCTGGTGGATGGGCAGGTTGCAATTTGGATAGCAGAGAACCAGAAAGATACTCTGGCTAAACAAGCCATCCACGTGGTTTATGTCTGTAAAAACTTTTTTCATGAGCTCAACACATTTCCATGGAAGGCTTCAATTCTATCAAAGCAGCATTCTCCACAGTGAACTGTTACTTTGGAAGATTTACAAATCCAGAGATCTCTTGTTAATCTCCTACATAAACATCTCTGTCTTCTCCCTACATTCTAGTTCTATATATCTATTTTATTCGTGATAGACTGGTCCAGGCTAGGGAAGCAATGATATACTTGATAAAGAGAGAGGTAGTTAAATGTTTTGGCCTAAGTCAGTTAGAAGGCAGGACAGATACACACCTTTATAGAATAACTAGATATTAGTCTATAAAGGTACGTATATCCCCTGTCTTCATACTTAATAAAACAGTAAGGCCACCTACAGAGCCCTGACTCATTTAATGAAAACATAAGAACATTCATAGGTTCATAGACTATGATGTGAGACCAGGTCACTACAATTACCAGGTCTCACCTCCCACATTAAGCTGGAATCAAGCAGGTCTTTCAGAAGTGTATCTAATTTCATTTTAAGTGAAATCAAAAACCAAAACCATATCATCTCAAGTAAATTGTCTGAATTCAAGCACATGAATCAGACCTACAATCTTCAGAGTACCAGATATGCCTTCCAACACCCACTTTCCATGAAAACATGTTGAATAATTCCCAAATTAGCCATTCCATTATTTTAGCTGGATTGACATCAGGCAAAAAAGTCCAGAGAGTTCTTTAGGTTTTATAGTGCTTAGGGTCGGAAAGGACCTAAACAGAGTACCAGGTGTGACCCCCTACTCCAGCCAGGAACAAGTTCCGGGGTCATAACTCCCCAGCCAAATATCTATCCAGCCTCCTCTTGAAGAACGCCAAGGTAGGAGAGAGCACCACCTCCCTGGGGAGTCCATTCCAGAGCCTGGCTGTCCTAACCATACAGTAATGCCTCCTGATGTCCGGCCTGAACCTTCTGTCTAATAATTCGTTAGTCTTAGTAACCCCCAGTGGTGCCTGGGGGAACAGAGCCTCACCTAATTTCCACTGGTCCCCTCTGGTGAGTTTGTAAATGGCCACCAGATCTCCTCTCAGCCTTCTCTTGTGGAGGCTGAATAGATTCAGGCCCTTTAGCCTCACTTCACAGGGCCTGACCTGCTGTCCTCTGACCATGCAAGTGGCCCTCCTTTGGACCTCAATGCTAGCCACATCCCTCTTGAAGTGCAGCATCCAGAACTGGATGCAGTACTCCAACTGTGGCCTGACCAATGCCACATAGAGGGGAAGGATCACCTCCCTGTACCTGCTTGTGATGCATCTGTAGATGCATGACAAGGTGCGGTTAGCCTTACTGACAGCTTCCTCGCATTGGCTGCTCATGTTCATCCTGGAGTCAACAATGACTCCAAGATCCCTTTCTGCCACTGTGTTGATAAGAAGGGTTTTCCTCAGCCTGTAGTTCCTTCTCCCTAGATGCAGCACCCTGCACTAGTCTGCATTGAATTCCCTTTTATATTTTTAAATACTGGTAAAGTTAGCAGTCCTCACTAATCATCTGAAATATAATAAAAAATACAACAACAACTTTAGTAGTAGTGGTCAGGTTATTGTGGTTTTGTTTTATTTTAGCAAACCTGCCTGATATTTTCATTTGTAATGAAAGGTAAGCTTTCTAGTCTGTCCACATCATCACATGAAATGATGATACTATCAAGAAATGATTATGCTATTTCCTAAATACATAAAATATTTATTAAATATTCCTCTTTAAAGATCACTGTTTAGTTTTACTATCTGTATCAGGCAATGGATTTATACTATTCTGTAGCCTTATACCTTTAACCCTATTAGCATAGAAATGTCATGGATTCCTTTTGCTTTTCTTGTCATAGAAGCAATGGACTGGAAGGGACTTGGAAGATCAAGTCTCCTGCCATAGGCAGGAGGTTAATGAGCTCAAACTACCTGAACAAGGTGCTTATCCAGCCTCCTCTTGAACACCTCCAAGGATGGCGACTGCACCACCTCTGCTGGGAGTGTTCCAGGTTCTTGTTACCCTTATGGAGAAGAAGTTCTTCCTTATGTCCAGCTTAAATCTTCCCTTTGTTAGTTTGTGACCATTGGTCCTCATTCTCCCAAGGGGTGCCTTCCTGAAGAGTTGCTCCCCCAGATCTTGGTACTCCCTTCTGACATACTTGAAGGTGGCTATTAAGTCACCTCTCAGCCTTCTCTTACTCAGACTGAACAAGCCTAGTTCCTGGAGTTCCTGGAGTTCTTCTCTCCTCATGTGGCCTATTCTCCAGCTCCCTGATCATGTGGGTGGCCCTTTTCTGCACCCTCTCAAGCTTATCCACATCCTTCTTGAAGTTCAGTGCCCAAGACTAGGCACAGTACTCCAGCTGGGACCTCACCAAGGCTGAATAGAGAGGGAGGAGCACCTTTCTGGATCTGTTGGCAACACACCGGGTGTTAAAATGCACAGGTCCAAGCACTGATCCCTGTGGGACACCACTGGAGACAGCCCTCCATGAACTCAGCCCTCACAACTCTCAGGGACTGGCCTCTGAGCCAGTTATCCACCCACCTGACCGTAGGCTGGTCCAGACCAGTACCCTCTAGTTTAATTGAGAGAATTTCATAGGAGACAGAGGCAAAGGCCTTACTGAAGTTGAAGTAAATGATGTCTACCTCATGCCCATGGTCCAGTCACCTACCTGTTTTAACTTGCAGTATATTAATTGCTATTAACGTCCCCTTTTTCCTACTGTCTTATGTATTGATTTTGTTCATCATTCCTTGCAGATTTCCTGTTAATGAAGATAGCATTTTTAACTAGTAACTTTGTTTGCAGAATTGTGGGGGGTTTGGGGCATTATGTTACATGTGCCTAATGATTCTCTATTTTTGTTAAGGCTTCCCATTTTAAGTGTATGCATTCAGTTCATTTAGACTGGCAATTTCTTTATACCTTTTATAATTCAAAGTATATACACTTGACTATTTGGTACCATACGCTGTTTGGACAAGTAAACCTAATGAAATCACAATTGCTGGCATATAGGCAACTGCTGAAACATGGGTCAGAAATGAACACTTCTTTGGTCCAATACTGAGAGCAGGATTTTATGTAAGAATTTTAAAAAAATATTTTTTTCCTAAAATATCGTTATTAACTGCATGAGCTTCCCAATAAATGTGTATTTGCTGAAGTCACTCAGGATAGCAGACTTTTCCATCCTACACATTATAGACAAGTAGGAGCAGCTGCTCCTGTTTTCCAAAGAGATTTTGCAGTCTATACCCCTTTTTTCCTAGTTCATAAACATCTAAAATCCTGAATGATGACAACTGTGTAACAAATTAGCATCTGAAATAGTGACACACCCACATTCCATTTTCTCATTGCATCCTCATGAAATAAAGTTGTAACAATTGATTTTAACATTCATGTTATAGAGGTCATCCTACCAAAT
>NW_017729031.1:11200762-11202058 GCF_001723915.1 Gavialis gangeticus | reverse complement strand
CAGAACAGTAGCTCAGAAGCAGCTTAGCAGCTGCCTGAGCTCTAGACCACAATACTAATCTGTGACAGTGTGTAGCCTGGTCTTCAGAGAGACAAACTGAATGTGTACCCAGCAAGCAGTGAACAGCCTACCAAATATTAATAATATATTTCTTCTCATACATCGGTGTCTCCAACTCCTCTTATTACCTACACTCCTCATCTAAAACAAGTTTAGAAATGTGTTCCATACATACCCCTTTGTGATTGGATTGGTTATATGAATTATGTTTTCCATATTTGGTTGTTTGTACCATGATTGCCATATTATCACAGCTAATTTAAGGCTTTTCTGGCTAGCATAGTCAGTCTATTACAAAAGATAAGTACATAGCTACTACAAAAATAAAAGCTGTCAGAACTATAAAGTCCAGTCTTCCTCAAGACCAATGCTTTGCACCTTATACCACCTGCTTAATTTACTCTTCATTTCCAGTTATCTTCTCTCTTCCTTTTCTAGCTCAAAGGAAAAGAATGATTTCCAAGATGATCATCTGGTTATTCCTCTCCATCAGCTCCCTTCCCAGTTCCTGAACTTTTCAACATGCCATGAAACAGCACCTAATGCAGTGGCACCAGTGCCCAAGTGTCTCTCTGACTGATCTTTGATCGTCTCTATTCTTGAAGTGATGTCTTTGCCCTTGGTGCTGTAAAAGGCATCTGCCTTGTTGCCCGTCTAACTATATACATTATACTTAGAAGGGCAACAAGGCAAATGCCTTTCATTCACTATATATTTAAGTCCATGAACAGCAATGAACAGCCCAAACCCATCTTTATGCATTAGTAGAAAGTGCTAAAAATGTAGCAAAGTGTTAAAACTAACATTCAGATATCCTGTTAGGCCAGGGGTGGGCAAAATACAGGCCACAGGCTTGGTGTAGCCCACCAAGAGATTTTATCCAGCCTGCAGTGGGCCCCTCAGCCCTGTCTGGCCCAGGAACAGGGGACAGCCTGTCTCATGGCACATGTGGCTGGTCCCACTGCTCATGCACGCACAGCAGGGCTGGAGCAGTGCGACAGCCAGATTTCACTTCCTGGCAATCCAAGCAATGGTGGCTCCTTCTGATGGCTGCTGATAGCATTGCTGCCACTGGTCACACTGCCCAGGCACTCTGGCCCATCCACCTCACACCCACCACTGGGGGGCAGCAGACAGAGTAGGTGGGTGGGTCTCTATGGAGATGGGCCCAGGACCCCTGTGGGTGGGATGCACTCAGCTGGGTGGATGGGATGAGGCCACAGGCCAGCAGAGAGC
>NW_017729031.1:11186356-11195762 GCF_001723915.1 Gavialis gangeticus | reverse complement strand
AGCAATGGTGGCTCCTTCTGATGGCTGCTGATAGCATTGCTGCCACTGGTCACACTGCCCAGGCACTCTGGCCCATCCACCTCACACCCACCACTGGGGGGCAGCAGACAGAGTAGGTGGGTGGGTCTCTATGGAGATGGGCCCAGGACCCCTGTGGGTGGGATGCACTCAGCTGGGTGGATGCGATGAGGCCACAGGCCAGCAGAGAGCAGCATCTGAGAGCAAAATGGGTGGGTGGAGCTAGGCTCACAGAGCAGTGATAGTAGGGGGCAGGAGCCAGGGCAGAGACTTTGTATAGATCCCTGTGATGGGTGCCGGTTCCACAGGCAGGGGTGTGTGGGGAGCAGATTGCAGCTCTGCTTCAGGCTCCAGCACTGCACTGTCACCACCGAGTGATCCTGGGCACCAGCCTGCCCTGCTCCTGGACACTACTCCCTGCCGACCCACAGCCCCATGCCATCCATCTGGCCAAATACTCCCTGCCCACAGGTGACCCAGGCCGGCTTCCATGGAGACTGCACCCACATGCTCTAATAGGATCAATTGCCACCCCCTACCTCCTGCTGTGCCAGGTCAGCACCACCCCACCAGCCCACAACAGCTCATCAACTCCTTAAAGTGGCCCTCCAGCCCAAATAATTGCCCAACTCTGTTTCTTAGTCCTATCAACTACTGCTGGACCCTATCAACCCAGTAACAAAATGTCTCCTTTGCATTGTTTAATACACATAAAAAAGTGGCTAATGATTTTTGGTAATAAATGCATGGATATTATTGTCTCATTTTCACAGATGATGTAAACAGAGAGACTAGGAGGGAGGCAAGCCCTGGGTTCTGGTCCCTGTTCTCAGATTTCTTTTTTCAGTGACTGTTGAATATAAAATGCATTCAACAGGCCTAATAGTAGGGACTGAGATCTAGGATGAAAACTTTCCAGTTCAATGTCCTTAACAGTTTGTTAATAGGTTGCCTATTGTTTCATTACCTTTTAGCCACATGAACTGTGAACTTGTTGGTACAGTGTCCCAAATTCACCCTGACGGATGGTGGATGCCCTCACAAGAATAGATGTGGAAAAAACTGGTTTGAATACCATCAAACTGTGGAAGGTTTGTTACATAAAAGGCACCATGGCACAACCACCTCTGGCTGCATTATATATGCGCAAAACTTGTTAATCTCTTTCAAAGAATATTTGTAGTTACTTACTCTTGGGACTGATTTCCAAGCTCTGGATTCCAAGTGTACAGAGATATCTAAGGTAAAGACCTGACCCAGATGCCTCAGCTCCAAAGAGGGATGGAAATACCCCATTCCTTAGCCCTTGGCTATCTCTAGGTAGCTCCCTTCTTAGTTTTCAGGTTTGGGAACCACACTTCTGAAGCAACTATTGTACCTCAAGTATTGTATAGTGAGTGTATACCCCAAACACATACATTCTCAGTTTTGGATTTCAATACAGGAGCTGCCACCTAAACTTAGCAATCACAAGCTAAAATCCTGCTAAATTCTTTTTTTTCCCCTAGTTTTCAAGTAGCAAATTTTAAGAGATTATTATTAAATACTATTTCTGAACTTGAAATTGACTGGTACATCATCAAAATCTACCTATGGTTCACATGCACTTTTCACTGGCACATAGAAGAGCAAAGAATAATTAGACACTTTGGGGCAAAAGAAAAAAAAAGCAATCAGTAAATCTATTAATCTCTAAAAACATGTTTAATTAAAATGTTCGGGAAATTTTCTAGTTGTCAGTGATATGTAAATTAAAAGCATCATAACAGCTTTTCTCTCCCCATTCTCTCTTTTTTCAGTTAAAAATAAGACCAGCATTTCTCATAAACTGGTTGCAACTTTAGCTATCTTTTTTATGCTTAAAGAGCCAAGATCAGAATGCTTCTTTCTCCGCTCCAAACACACAGGCTTCTACCACTAGTTGAGGAAAACAAAACAAAACACAGACCTCTACTATGTTCAGAAACACACTTACGCTCTAAAGTACAACTGGCTAATGATGGAATATGTCTCTCAAACACACTAATGCATGTAGCCTGGTCCGTTTCCTACTTACATAAATTACAAAAACTCTCATTGCTCACAATGGACCACAAATAACTCAAAACAAAAGCACCTTTATTATCATTTGTTTTCTACAAAATATATTCAATGTCTAAGACCTCATACACACACACAGTTTCTCTTGGAAGAGTCACTGAACTCCCAGGAAAAATCATGAGCATATAGAGATGTTCAGGCTTTTTCCCCCAGAGTAAAAATGGCTTCTCCAGGAGAAAACTAACTTGAAAACAACCAGGGTTAAACCACTCCCAGGAGAAGTTTGTTTTCTTTTCCCCCCTGGGAGAGCTAATGTGTATTCATGTCAAGTTAGAGGCAGTTTAGTTGAGGCTTTTTGAACTATCAAAAAGTGACAGTGTTAAATTCAATCCAAGGTAAATGTTTAAATGAGCTGCAACTCAAGAATCAGAAGCAACTTTCTTTAAAACTTCAGAAATATGTTCTATTGTCCTTAGGGTAAATTTGAAAAGTTTCATATACAATTAGTTGCAACTTATCTATGAAGAAGCTATCAACCTTGCAAAATGCATAGGCTAAAAATTCTAATAAAGTACCTAAATTGGGTCCCTAAATCCATATATAGTTACCTAAAACACTGGTCAAATTTTCACTTATGTGGAGCAACCTTGCATTCCTTTATTATCAATGGGAAGTGCAAATGCTTAAGAACTTAGGGAAAAGAAATCAAGCCACATCTGCATATGACTACTTATTATGGTTGGTTACCTTTTTTTGTTAGAACATTTTTGATAGAAAATTGATTTTACACAAAATGAAACTTTTTTTTGCTTATTTAATCAAAACCCATTACCCAAAAATTTCAGCTACTGATAATTAGCTAAGCATGTGTCAAGTTCTGGAATTTGTTTTATTCTCTTCTTTAATAAACTCTTGAAATTTTCTGCTAAAATATAGATGGAAACAAAATATTTTAACTGACCTTTCCTGTAGAAAACATAGCTTTCTACTGATCAACTCTGCTGCTAGTAACTGAGACATTTACTTCTACCTGTTGCATATCTTCAAGACCCCCACTTTGAAAGTCCCACATTTTATGTATAACATACATACCTTCTTATACCAGGAACAAGTGACAAAATCTTGTTTTTTATTATTGATCTTTATTGCAATACTTTGAATGTGACTTCCCTTAAAATGTTTAACACATACTCTTTCCTTTTCCCATATTTTACTTGCTTTCTCCCTTCATTCAGCTTTATTCTCTTGTATATTTTCCTTTCTAAGTGTTTGCTTTCCTTCAGATCCTTTTTCTATGAGATGCATTATTTCATTTTTCAGATTTTTTCCCCTCAACTATTTATTTTTTATACTGAATTTACACTTTCCAACTTTGCTTATTTTCATTTTTTTTCTAATTTCTTCCACATTCCCATGTCCTCTCATATTTTCCTTACCCTCACATTTCTTCTCTGGTGATCTCTATTTAGGTGCAAGATTAATTAGTTCTCTACTTTTTCTGGGATGAGAAAAGCAAGGGGAAAGTCTGAGAACAAGGGTTTAGTTGGCGGGTGAAGCCAGGAAAATTCTAGTTATGGAGCAGAACAAGGAAAGATCCTTTTCTAAGACAAGAAAAGAAGCCAACAAGCTTTTTTTCTAATAAGCATATTTCTATAAACTGATATTATTATACTTCAAATTCTCTTGTTATCCTGTTCCTTCGTTAAATCCCTTCATCTTTCTTTTAAATAGATTTCTTTCAACTCCACTTATCTTTCCTCTTCAAAGTTCTCTAATCCAGTAAATGGTGAACTATATAACCACAGTAGTCCTGTTTTCCCATTCACATTATTTTAAAACTAGAACTTACTTATTGTATATCCAGAATTGTTAGAAAATTCTTCCCTTACTATGTTTCACCCCCAGTCTAAAACATGAAAGAGCCTTTCAATACCTGAGCATATTCATGTACCATCTCACAGCCTAGCTCCTTTCCCTAGTGTATGCCTCCTAAAAGGATACATCAGTGGTTCTTGGTAATAAAACAGTGATAAAGCCTACACACCAATATCACTGTCATGTTCTCCATGAGCTGAATTGATGAACTGTTGAACATAATTTTATTAAAAAGAAAGGTGCTTTATAGATAAATTGTATAGCCGTAATTTCTAAAACGCATGGCACTTTTTCCAGTGCTGCCACAGCACCTGCTGCTAAGTACAAAGATGATTAGCCACAAACTAACCCACTGCAGAATTATTATCAGTATATATTTGTGCGATGAAGAACTAATGGGAATTATGCAGATTGTATTTCCTTCCCTGCTGAAGGCAACCAACCTTCACCATCAATAGCAAAATGAAAACAGAACGCAGCTGTGGAACAATAACATAGGAAGAGATTTTATTTTATTTTCAAATATGTATTGTTGATTATTTCAAGACTTTAAGACACATGTTTCTTTTTCATGTAATTATATGACAAGTAGCCCAAACATCATTTTTAAAGGCTCATAAAATTTACTATGCATGTTAATACCTTTAAATATGTCTGAACCATACTGCTATATGTAACATCTAGTAAACACACATCAAAGGAAACTTTGCGAATATAATCAGTATGTAGTGAAAATCACTAGCACTTGACTGCCATAATCAGATTAGAAGTGCTGCTTTAAATGCTTTCTCTATAGTTAAAGTATTACCATATTTTCTTACATATATCCTTCCTGGAAAATAACACACCTAGCTTTTTTTAAAAGGTAGCATGAGGAAAACAAAATCATACCGTGGGTGAGTAACTAAGTAGCAGCAGCTAGGGAGCCAAGGACCTGTCCCATACTCTGAGGTAGAGGCAATGTACTGGTTCAGCTGCGGACTGACCTTGCACAACAACCTATCTGGTGCACCAGGTCTGGCCCCACATGCTAGGCCTGGGACTGCTGGGATTCTGGATCTGGGGCCACATGCTGTATCTGACCCCACCCACATGCTGGATCTGACATCCCAGTCTGATGTGGCATGCTGGGTCTGAGTCCACACATCAACTCTAACTCCACATGTCAGGTCCAGGGCTGCACAAAGGGTCCAGTGGTGGATTGACCCTGTGTGTCAGCCTCACCTGGCATAGAGGGTCATGTCATCCAGCCAGAGGGCTCTATATGAGTGTAGAAATTTGGTGGCAATATTGATTGCTATGGCTCCCAGAGCCTTTGAGGATCCATATTTTCCCCCAGATGATTTGGGAGGTACAGCATGCATGTTTTACTGAGAAAATATAGTAAAAGCCAGTTCTTGGCCCACTGCAGGCAAAGAAACTTCCTTTTCTGTAGGTCTCCTGGGGTGTTTCATATCCATCAACAACATTTTAACAGCTAAATCTTGTATAATCTTCAGTCTGATTCGCTTTTGATAGAGGAGGTTACACAAGGGGCCAGGGACACTCCCTGACTCTGCACTCCTACAGTGGTTTGCACAAAGGGGCCTCTGATTTGGTATGGCTCTAGGTGTATGGTAGTACAAATAAATAATAATTGTTCATGTAATATATCCTTATGCATTTGTGTTTGATTTTAATATATTGCTGTAAAAAACGAATTGCTGTAAATCAGATAAAATTGATAGGAAACACTGAGCCCCTAAAAATGGAATAGTGGTATAAAGAATCCTGTTAGTAAATTCTTCTTCTAAGTAGTATTGTTGAAGAGAGTGGCTGCTGGGTTGAGTTTGATCAGTTTTGATTTTCTATATCTTTAAACACATGCCAAAGGTAACTTGAATGCCAGATTAACACTTCTCTGAGGGAGCGGGAGGGGTTACTTTATAACAGAAATACACAACCCCCTCAAAATAAATAAATAGAAATACATCATAACATTCTTGAAAAACTGGGTTAAAAAGCAGATATTTCCTATCTCTCATATAAATAGCCACATTAAGAAAATTGTATATCTTTCTTAAAGAATTACTTAGAGGAATTGCAAGATGAAGAAACATTTTTTATTCACATGAAGAGATGTGTAATCAGTGGTTTTCTTTTGTACTGTAATTGATGTTTCACAAAATACATTTAGTTGAGTACCGGTATTTAATGTTTCAGCCTAGAAAAACAAATAGGAACAAGCAAAAACAAACACAGTGAAACACAAATCTTGAAAGTCTTAGTTGGTTGCGTAGGTCCTCTATGGTTCACTTGAACCAAACTAAATGCTTGAAATAACTTGTTTAATTCTAAAACATTTCACTCCAGTAATCTGAAGCTTTTATGCTCATTCTACGGGGCAAGTCAGATTATTTAAATATATCCTTAATGAAAGTTGACTCAGGATTCCTTTAAATGGGGTTTTATAAAGCAGCATATTTAAAAGTAGCTGAGAATAATTTACTTTATTGCAGTCAATGCATCAGTTCACTATATTGTATGTACAATTTAAATTCTTTAAATAAAAGTACTGTTCTTCAGTTTAGCCTGAATTCTTTAATGATGTACAGCAACTAGAGAATGCTTTGCATATTCTGAAAACAGACTGCTTACTGGAAAGGAAATCAAATATGCGTTTGATTAATTGATTTAGTCACGTATTAAAAACTTTTGCTTCTTATCCCATTAAAAGTAACACTAATGAGCAATGGCTGTGACCTTCAAGTAAAAAGCCACATGTGCCTCAACCCCTCAATATTTACCACCCAAATTTAATCTTCATAATGGACACCTTAAAAGGAATCTGATAGAAAATACTAAGAGCTGTTCCAAAACTAAAACACTTAAGGAAGATTTTGATTAATGCCTTGTGATTAATCAATTGATTAATATAGTTTTCAATACAGATGTTAGGACACTGTCTACTTTAATCAACCATTCTGAAAACAGTGAAGACAAATGATCTATTTTTGTGTCGATTAAAAAAAAGAGCCTATTTTAGCAGTTATGTAAATTACGACGCAAACCTTACTTAGCATGCCCAAATTTTCCCTTACATTAAAACCTTTAAACATTGGAACTGTTAATTAGATAACTGTCAACCTTTTTGGCAGGAACTTGGTATGAACCTTAAAAAAAAAAATTAAAAAAAAAAAATCACACATTCAGCCAAATGTGTTCACTTTAGTTTTTAAAGAAATTGTTTTAGAATTACTCTATAATCCATATTCAAACTCCCTCCCATTTTTTTTTATTCTGAGACTGTTTCTAATTTGTGATTATGCGTTCCACCATACTAAAACTGAAATCTTTATTCCAGTCAAAAATAATCACCCTGTAATTACTGTGACAAACTGCCCAAGCTGCATCATTGTGGCCATTTCGACTAATGATATTGTATTAGAATGCCTAGCAATAGACTTCAAATGGAAAATATAATTATGTGCATTAGTTTGTCTAAGCATTTATAAGATCACATATCCATCAGTTATCAGGTCTCATAAAAAAAGCCATACATCACTGTCACTGCTAGTTTTGTTATTGGAAATGTGGGCCTTTATGAACTCAGCTTAAGATGTGTGTCTTAAATTTCAGTTATTCTCTAGTCCAGTAAACCCACGTAAATTGAACTACTATAAAACGAGCAGAATTTTCAACTGATAGCATAGGAACAAACTATTTGATGGTCTAACCAAACATGAGCGAAATGTTTAAGGATTAAAGCTGCCATATTGCAGACACTAATGCATGAGCTTAACTTTATGCACTGTCAATGAGACTAGTCAGACTACGAAGTTTCATATATGAGTACATCTTTGGAGGATGTGACCTAAACTCTTGCCTACTGAAGACTGACATTAGCAAAGAAGACTCTCTCAGGATAAGCTTCTCTCTTTCTCCCTGCCTATATGCAGTGCCTCCTTCCTTAGAGAGTTTAAACTAAATATTTTACATTTTGTTTCCAAAAAATCCAGCCACCAAAGTGGAAAATCAATTTTTTTCCCCCAAAATAAAGGCTAACATTAATATTTTCCTACAGAAAACATTAACTACATCTTCAACTTGGAAATGTTTTCAGTCAAAAATACTGACCACTCTAATGTGCTTTTGTCCTACCAATCATAAGCTTCAGATATTGGGGTACTTTTGTAAAAAGTTGTGTTTATTTTTAACCTTAAAGCAATATGGTCTAGCAGAATGAATATGCTAGTCGGAAACCAGTGACAGGTCACTTCCCACTTCTGTCATTCTTGACCCTGGGTCACCAAAGCCAAGTCACAAGCTGTCCGTCTCTCTTCCCTCATTTATACAATACATGCAACATTTACATGCCAGCAAAAACACTGCAGGAGACAGGATCAGTTAGTTACATGTTGTTCTACTCTAAGTTTTGGGGTTTTGTTTTTTTACAAAAAGATGACCCAGTGGATAAGGTGTTAATTTATGGCAACCAGGTTGAATTCCCTGCTTCCATCACAGACTTCCTGTTCAGCTATGTCATTTAATACATATGTATAATGAGTATTGATAATAGTATTCCCTGACCTTTCAAGGGAGCATTGGGAATTAAATATGTTAAAAGTTAGGAAACACAAAGTGATGACAGTCATATAAGCACTAAATATGCATGTCAATTTTTCCGAGCTTTGGAAATTTAAATCTGTTATTTAGTTTAAACACACCAAACAATTTTTTAAAAGTACAAAAATATTTCCAAATTCTCTTTTAGATAGAATGCTTAAGGCAAAATTGGGTGTTTCTTTTAAAGATATTCTTTGGTTTTACTGTAGATTGTTGGGCTAAATGAAGACATTAACTAGGAAAATCAATGGCCTATGTTACAAAGGAAGCCAAAGTAGAGTTAGGTCCTATAGTACGCTATGACATAGAGTAAAAATAACTGAGCCAGCTCTAAGCCTGTTAGCATGGTTATCAGAAGTAGTTGGCTGCCATAACATGGGGTGCTACCCAGGCTAATTTGCCTTTTCCAACTTACTTGGAACATATCTCAGACATTTCTATATGTCTACTTCTACACTGCCTTGTTCTGTGTATACAGATGTAGGTTGGCTATAGCAGTTCCTTTTAGTTTTTTAAAAAATAATCTAAATTTTGTACAACAAATACACTATAATTAAAGCTCATTTAAAATGCAACTATGAGCTGTACTACACTTTACCCAAATGGAAATGAAGGAATACTTTGGGGTAAGCAATTGCCCAAAATGGAATTTGAGTAACCAGAGCAACTTTAACTTGCTAAGAGCAACTTGTGTACATTATTGACTGTGAAATGGAGGACCATAATTTTTGCATCTCCCTAAAAGGCAGCCCAACTAAATCATCACTAAATGACCCCAACCTGAAAAGAAAAAAGTACCACCTTGTGAATCATCAACACCACTTTTTGCATCACCTTCTAGGAAATCATTTGTTCAAATACTGATTAG
>NW_017729031.1:11173953-11181356 GCF_001723915.1 Gavialis gangeticus | reverse complement strand
ATTGCTCTATTATTTTTCCCTAGTCAAAAAAAGAAGTGAAAGGTAAGATATGGCATTTTCCAAGGGGTGCCTTGCATCTAAGAATGTTGAAAACCAACACCAGAAACCACAGCATAGTCTGCTCTGGCATCTTCCTTTATTTTTTATTTAAATGAGGTTGGGTTAGAAGTCTTCAAATGATCAAGAGATATGCCTTTTAGTTGGAAACTTCCAATTTTCCCTTAGATGGGGATGGAGCATTTGATACACATGCAAACATACAAACCCACCCCAAATACATTATTAAAATTAAAGGGCCCCCACAGCCCCCCGCCCAGCCCTGCTGGTACCCCTCACTCTCCACCCCACAGTCCCCACAGCCCTGCTCATGCCCCTCACTGCCCTCCCCCACAGCCTCCCAGCCCTGTTCATCCTCCTTGCCCCACACCCACAGCCCCTGCCTCCCCAGCCCAGCTGCCAGGGCCCCAGGTCTGCAGCTCCCTGCCCCCAACAGAAGGCAGTGGCTGCTGCAGCAGAAGGAGCACGGAGCAGGCTCCCCCACTGCTGCCTGATGCAGGCTCAGGAGGGGGTGGGGCCAGCTCCCGGCGGCAGGGCACACTCTTGGGGGCCAGGGGGGAACCACGTCCCCCAGATCTGTTTGGGGGCTGGGGGTTTGCACTAAAGGCTTGTGCTCTCTGCCCTGCTGCCTTCCCCTGGGGCCTCCACAGCACAGCATGCATGACCCAGCACAGCAGGGCACAGCAGGGACGTGCAGGAAAGCTGTTTGCCTCTGCAAGCTCTGCGCTGCCCTAGCTACACTTCCCCTGCAGCCAGTGGAAATAGTGAGTGGCACAACCCTGCACTGCTGCCCGCACTGCCCCTGTGCACACAGGAGAAGTATGGCCCAGGTAGCATGGAGCTTGCAGAGGCAAGCAGGTCTTCTGCACGGCCCTGCTATGCCCTGCCATGCTGGGTCACACGCTGCACTCCAGAGGCCATAGGGGAGGGCAGCAGGGTGGGGAGCATCAGCCTTTAGTGTGCACCCGCCCTGCCTCTGCCCCATGCGCAGATCTGGGGGGCCTGGGTCCCTGCTACCTCCCAGGAGTGTGTGCTGTAGCTAGGAGCCAGCCGTGACCCCAGACAAGCCTGGCCTGGCAATAACATGCCAATCCTGGTCCATGAGCCACCGGTCAGTACTCCATGTGAGGCTTCCCCCAACACTCTCCCACTCCCTCAGTCCCTAGCCACACATCAATGCCTTGTCCCCCACCTGCCCCACTGGCTCTTCCCCCAGCCCTAGCAGTCACCCACACCCATACTTGCCACCCAGGGCCCCCCTCCTCAGCCCTGCTGGTACCCCCCAGCCATGACCTGCAATCCTCCAGCCCTGCCAAAGGTGGCCCCCAGCCCCTCTGCAAACCCCACTTACCTTAGGCTCCAGGAAGAACAGTGAGCCAGAGCCAAACCTTGGGTGACTGACAGCTTCAGGCCACACTCTTTCCCTCTCTCCCTCCCCCTTTGGCCAGCGTTGGGGGCGTTTCTGCCCTTTTTGCAATTAGCTCTTGCAGGCTGAAACTCTGCCCAACTGCAAAAGTGGGAAATCCACAGGTATCTCTGCTAAAAGGGAAAATCCATTATTTCTTTGATAAAATCAGGAAATCCATGGTTTTCTCTGATTTTCTGTGGGAAATGGAAAACCCGTACCCCTGCTGATTAGTCTCAACCCTGCTTATCTGATGTCACGCATTTAACTTAATCCATACTAAATCTGTGGAATGTTAAGCCATGTTGATGTTCAGATGTGATGTGAACAGTCACACATTAAGGGTTAATACCATTTCTTGCCTGAAGAGCTCAGGCTTGCAACTAGAGAGAAGAGGACAGCTGAGCTCTAGCCCTGCTCTGGGTGTGGGGAATGGGAACAGTATATTCTGGGATACTGAAGGACTGCATGAGCAGACTGGAATTACCCTAACATAAACTAGGTAGCACAACCCAGAAATAACCCTCGCCTGAAGTGGCATAAGTTTGAGACACACAAAGGAAATTTAGTGCGAGTTAATGAGCTTTAACATGTAGGTGCTCAAAATTTAAGTGCCCTTAGTAAGCTCTAAGTCAGGGGCCGGCAATTATTTTGGGTGGAGGGCTGCTTACCAAGCTGTGGCAAGCTGTCGAGCTTGGGTAGCCCCGCCCCTTGACAGGTGCCCTGCTGCCTGGTCACCATCTTGGGACAAATGTAACACAGCCAGTAGAAGTGGGGACCAGAGCAGGGTGCAGGCTGGCAGGTTTCTGTGAAGCCACGCTGGGCTGCCTCTGCAGAGACAGAAGGGGGCTGGCTCAGCTCCATAGAGCCCCTGCCAGCTGGGACCCTGTACTCCTGTCACCCTGCTCTGGGCCCTGCTTGTGCTGGCCCTGGCCCTGGGACATGTGTGCAGGCCCTGCTCCCACACCCACTCACTCCCAGTGCCCCCCAACCCCATAGTACAGGCAAGGGGCAGTGCACAGCCCTGACCCCCTGGTCGCAGGCAGGGAAGGAGCTGCTGCTAAGTGCCGGGGAAAGGCAGGCCCTTGCCCACCCCGTGGCCCGCGCTCCCTCCTGCAGCCACTTGCAGCCCATGCAGGGCTGTCCGGAGCAGGCACAGGCAGCCCCACATAGGCTGTGAGCAGCTATGGGGTGCGGTGCCGGTTTTCCCCTTGCCACTTTTCCCCTTGCTCAGCACCAGCTTGTAACCTGCCCCCGCTGCCAGTGTGGTCTCCGTGCAGCTCCAGGCTCACCCATCAGGGCTGTGTGTGGTGATGGCAGCTGTGGCCCCCCGGCTTGCTGCGCTGGGCAATGTTGGCTGCTGCTGCCTGCTCAGAGTTTGCGCACTGAGCACCAGCAGCAAATGCTGCCCAGCATGGCAAGCAGGGGGGACCACAGCTTCTGCCACCACAGCGCAGCCCTGATGTGTGAGCCCAGAGACAGTGCAGGACCCAGGCTGGCAGCAGGGGAGGGTTACAAGCCAGTGCTAAGCACAGGAAAAACAGCCCCACACCCACCCCATGCCTGGCGCCCCACACTGCAGCCACTCACAGCCCACCTGGGGCTGCCTGTGCCTGCTCCAGACAGCCCTGTGCAGGCTGTGAGAGGCTGCAGCAGGGAGCTGTGGGAATGGGGTGGGGGAGGGCCCACTTTTCCCCATGCTCTGCACCAGCTCGTCCCCTCCCCTCCTCCTTCCCTTACCCGAGCTTCCTGAGCCAGGCCAGCCACATAGTCCCAGGCTCCATGGTCCCATGGGGGTGGGGGACCAGGGCCAGGGGGGCCCTGCTGTTGGAGGAGCCCTCCAAGGCTTCCCCTGGGTCCTACTCTCCTTGGTTCCTATCATCTTTGACAGGAACCAAGGACAGATAAATTTTAATTTTCTAAACTTTTTTAGAGGCCCTGTGGGCCAGATAGAATGGCCTCGCAGACTGGATCTGGCCTGCGGGCCATATTTTGCCCACCCCTGCTCTAAGTATAATGTCTAACTTCATCCTAACATAGTAGAAATGGTATCTGAGGATTTCCAGGTAAACCATCTGTTAAGGAAGGATCTTCCAAGACATGACATCACATGATGTCATAAGCAAGAAGCATTATTAACAGTTAACATCTACAGTTCAGTTCCATTTCCAATGTGTCAAATGCCTATCTAAGCTTCCAAGCCTATACTTGAGCAATACTGCTTGCTGTATTTGGTGCCTGTATAAATTTAAGCCATCCAAACAAAATTGTGTATTTGAAGTGACAGAAAGTAAATTATTTGCATATGGCATAACTGATGGTCATGTCAAAACCTGGGCATATAATTCATTGGTAAATGTTTTCATGAGTATCTCTTTCATGAGTATTCTTGCTTGAACATGGCAAATTGCAATCATTCTAAGAATGCTCCTCTCTGAGAAATGATTAAGCAATCAACAGTGCTTCAGATAACTCGGACTAGAACACCATTTCCTTATCTCTGAGGAGAAGCAAACCTTCATAGAAAATAATCCTTCGTAAAATGAGAGCTTTGTATAGAGGCTTCTTTGTTTTATAAATATAAATAAATTTTAATCAATGGTTTGTTGAGTCACTAGGAAATAGCCAAATGGCCGAAAACTTCCTTCTAAAATTGCTCTTAATCTGTTTCAGAAATTTAATTTGACTAATTATTCTGCTATCTTCACCTACTTGCCTTTCGAACACCTTCAGTATAATAAAAGTAGCATACTTACAGAGGTCTCCTGACATCATGGGTCTGGTTCCTCTCATGGCATTTCCCTGGAGCTGCCCCAAACAGCTTTTATAAAGACTGAACTGTGTAGAGAGCTTTTTTGTTAGACAGTAACCATTATCTTTTGACCCTTTCCTTAAGTATATCACACATAACCAACTTCTCATTAGCAGTATCAGTTGTAGGGGAAATGGAGTTATTGCTGTGGGTTACTGTAACTTTGAGAAGGCGTGCCTTACACTTGTAGTAACCTAAGAATAGATTAATGGGCAAATTATGTATTAGTCACAATTTCTCTATTTATCCCATGTTGCTCTACGGAAAAGGTAAATTATTCCTCCAATTATACTGAGTCAATGAGTAAGAAGTAAGACAGAACTAGAGCTGCGTTTATCTCTTTTTCCTTCCTCTCTGGTTTCCCAACACATCTACATGCAAAAGGGGAATATCATTTAAATAAAAGAGAAAGATAGTCCTTACTTGGAAACATAAGGTAATAGAGAAGTAGAGCTGGAAAGGAAGGGACCTCTAGTCCAACCACCTGCCTAAGGCAAGATCATCTCTAGCCAAACTATCCCTTCAGGAATAGGTGACAGCTCCTCTTTACCCAGCACTAGTTATGTCTCATCTAGACTGTTGTGTGAAATTTGGGTTCTACATTTTACAAAGATGTGGGGAAGTTGGAGAGGGTCAGGAGTCCAGCGACGAATTATAATGGGTTTTGAAAGGTAAGCCATGAAGAGAGATTAAAGGAAGTAAGCATGTTCAGCTTGCTATGGGCTAGCTAGACTGCAACTTTGAGAAGTGGTACCATTTAGATGTAATAAACTAGGAGCAGACCAATAGCAGACTATTAATTAGTCACTTCTACACTCCCTGAGTTAAAATCATAAAATCTTAGAATTCTTCATAAAACAAAGAAGTCACTATGCAAAGCTCTTCTTTAAAGATATACTATTTTATAGGAAAGTTTGCTTCTAATCAGTGATAAGAAAATTGTGTTCAGGTTTATCAGTTATCAGAAACGTTGCTGCTTCCTATTCTTTACTTAGAGAAGAGGATTCTTAAAATGATTGCTTCTTGCCTACTAACCTATTACTAAAACAACACAGTCAACTTCGTCACACAACCACAAGGAACAGCACTCTAACCTGCCATAGGTAAAATAGGAAGACAACAACAGTCAGTGTCCTGCTGCTGCAAAGGTTTATAAATATTTTTGTTTGAGAGACCCAAGGAAAAAGGCCACACCACCCACTGAAGAAAAAGGCCAGAGTATGGGGCAAAATTACTTCCTGACCTCAAATGTGGCAATCAGTCTAACCCTATATGAAGGGGCAAGACTCTCTTGCCAGAAAACTCCAGCTTTAGTTCCAGCAGAAGCGTTAGTACACCCCAAACCAAATCCCCAGCTCTGACTGTAGCCAATACCCAATACTTCTTAGGAAGATAAAACCCATCCCCAACAAGTGTAGGAGGGTAAAAGTATTTCTTTCCAGCTCCGTATGGCAACAAGCAAAGCCCAGAAGGATGGGAAATATCCACATAACATAGGCATAGCTAACTGCTAGATCATGGGTGGGCAATTATTTTGACTGGAGGACTGCTTACTGAGTTTTGGCAAGCTGTCAAGGGCCACAAGGGTAGCCCTGCCCCTTGATTGGTGCCCTGCCCCCTGGTTGCCATCTTGGGACCAGAAGTCCCACCCCTTAATCCTGACCTTTGCCACCAGAATTCCCTCCCCTTCTCCCTCAGAAGTACTCCTTTCAGCAAGGGGGTCTGTCATCTTGGAACCAGAAAAATATTGAATTCTATTCTAAAAAGCAAACATCTACTACAACGTTAATTAATTTGATTTAAAAAAAAATATTTTTGTCCTAATTTATGTGTTTGCATAATGTACATAGAGGTGATTGTGTAATAGCTTAACATGAAGTCTTACTTTTGTATATTGTGGGGGGTGGGGGGTATGGGTGGGTACATATAGGTTTGTGGGGGCTGTGGGTCTGTGGGGTAGGCCGTGAGTGTGTGGTGGGTTTGTTTGGGGATGGATAGGTGTGGGGGTATTGGGGGTGGGGTGCATGTGGGGGTGTTTCATAGTTTCATAGTTTCTAGGGTCGGAAGGGACCTGAGAAGATCATCTAGTCCGACCCCCTGCCATGGCAGGAAAGAGTACTGGGGTCAAACGACCCCAGCAGTTTCAGTGGTTAGTGATTCGCTTCAGTGATTAGTTTTCAACAGTGGTGGCACTAGGAGCAAGGTAAGTTGGGGTGAAGGTATACAACTCGCCAGTACCATCAACTACCATCCCTGTTGTAAACAGCCTCCTGTGGTTCACACCTGTGGTCCCACCTGTGTAGGCTACCAATTTCAGACATTTCCAACTCACTTGCTTTCATACTGCATCTTTCACATCCACCCTAACTTCCCCAGTAACCATCATCAGGCATTTCCCAGCACTCTGTGCCACTCAGCTTTTCCCATGGGCTGCTTCATCCTTACTTCCCCAGTGCCTCATCCACCTGTCCAGCTGCCATACAGATACCCCAAGTGCTTCTGAGCAAGTCCCTCCTACACACCTTCCCTTTGCAACTTCTATATAATTCTTCCTATGGCACTCCTCCACCTCCACTAAACACATAATCTCTTAATATGCTTCACTAAAAATTCTGTCACTTGCCCAGTATGGTCATAACAATCTCTAAAGACTTAATCCTCCTCTAGGTTTTTTTTCCAGTGTATTTAGTGCTCATCTGAACTCTGAAGTTGTGTTGTGTAGGTCTGGGCTGTCTTTTAGTCTTGTGCTATGCCAAGCATACTCTTTGTGTATAACCAATAATTAAGATCACCCCTTTTACGCATTTAATTGATAACACTACATGTTGCTGTTGCAAAATCACCTAAGGCTATTTTAATCCATTTTGGTTTTATTTTCAATGCCATTCTTTTCAAACTTGCATTGAAAGGGGAATCATGTCAGATTCACAGATGTCTTCATTCTCTGTATTGATGTTTCTAGTCTCCAAGCACATCTATCTGACGTTTTTCAACATCTTACTCAGAAAATCAAAATGCAGCTATTGTGATTTTTAAGACTAAATCATATTCCCTGTAAAAATGACTAGTGTAGGTGTGTTGATGTATATTTAAGATATTAGTCTTTGGTCCATGTACAATCTTTCTATA
>NW_017729031.1:11166010-11168953 GCF_001723915.1 Gavialis gangeticus | reverse complement strand
AGTCCCAGTTCCATCTCTGCCTTGGCCTTCCTAACTACCCCTCTACATCCCCGAGCAACTGCAGAATAGCCCTCCTTGGTGATGACCTCTTCCTTCCATTGGGTGTAAGCCACCTTTTTAGCAAGGAGACATTCCCGGATGCTTTTGGTGAGCCATGGGGGCTTATGCGCCCTTCTGCTGCCTTTGATCCTCGTTGGGATTACCTTCCTTTGGGCTTGGAGGATCATCTCCTTGAGGAGCAACCACTCTTCTTGGACACCTGTCTCCCCTCACCTCCGGGACCTCAGTGCTTCCCCAACTATCCTCCTTAGCTTGTTGAAATTTGCCCTCCTAAAATCCAGGGCCGCTGCCTTACTACATGCCTTTGCCATCTTGCGCTGGATGGTGAATTCCAGCAGGCAATGATCACTGTCGCCCCGGTGGTCGAGCACCCGCAGCCCCCTCACCAGGTCATCACCCATGGCCAGCACTAGGTCCAACAAGGCGTCCCCCCTGGTGTGTGCATGGATGTGTGGGGTGTGGATGGATATGGAGTTTGTGGGGGAAACGTGCGTAGGGGGAGGATAGCTGGGGAGGGTTGAAGCATGTGTGGAGGGGGAGGGTTTGCCCACGGTCCCCCAACAGCAGGCAGAGCCCCAGCCACCACTCCTCCAAGCCCAGGCTCCATGCTCCTGCCACTCCTGGGCCTGGGGCAGCAGTGCAGGGCCCGTGCTCCCACTTCCCTCCACATATGCCACTGCTGCCCTTCTCTATGCCACATAGAAGGGAATAATCACCACCTGCTGCTTCCTTTTTCCCCCTACTTGCTGCTCTGGCACCAAAATCCCAGCTGTACAACTGAGACTGCAGGATGCAGGAGGAGCCAGAGCGGCCTGGCCAGCACTGTACAGAGCCAGTCAAGAATTGCACGGGCCAGACCAGCTCCTGTAGCCTGGCACTGCAGCCAGGAACTATGTGGTGCCAGAGCAGGGGGTGGGCAGGGGGTGGAGGGGAACAGCAGCAGTGGCCAGAAGAAACTGGGGAAATGGCTGCAGCAGGTGGTCGGGGAGTGGCACCAAGTGGGTGCATGGAGCACAGTGACAGCTGGGTGGGAGTGCAGGGCCCACACCAGTTCACCGGGACCAGGGCCAATGGGGTTCCAGAGAGGGGCAACAAGAGTGTGGGGTCCGGGCCACCTGGGGCTCTAAGGAGCTGAGCACAGCTGTGCCAGCAGGGAGAGGGGATGCCAGCCCGGCTCCAGAGCCCTTGCTGGCCTAGGCCCCAGACTCCTGCTGCCCTGCTCTGGACCTCTGCTGATCTTGGCCCCAGTGCACCAGTGTGGGACCCATCTCCCCCATGATCCCACTCAGCTGTCACTGTGCTCCATGTATCCCCTCACCACCTGCTGCAGTCATTTCCCCATTTTTCTGCCTGCTCCCCACCAGCCCCCCACCCAACACTGCTCTGGCATCATGTGGTTCCTAGCTGCAGAACCAGGACTGCTGGAGCCAGTCTGGCTTGGCTCTAAGTAATGAGGCGATCAGCCTCAGTCTTCCCCTGCCTTCCCCCCACCCCGCCTTCTTAGCTGAATTTCCCTCGTCGGCAGAGGGAGGCAGGAACAGCCCCAAGGTCCCAGGCCAAATGCTTCTGGGTCAGGGTGGGTGGGAGAAGGCCCAGGTGGGCCTTTCTGCTGTGGCTGCTGGGTCCTGCTGTCTGGGTCCTACTGCCCCTGCGTACTGTTACCTTTGACAGGTAGTCAGGGACAGATAAATATTAATTTTCTAATTTTCAGGGGCGGGGGGCACAGGCCATACAGAATGGCCTGGCATTCCAGCTGCAGCCTGCAGGCTGTATTTTGCCCACCTATGTTCTAGATCATCCCTAACCAATGCCTTTCCAATTTCTTTCAAACACCTCCAGTGATGTTCCACACCTTCTCTCACTACTATACAGTAAAGAAGTGTTTCCTGATATTCTGTATAAACTTACTTTGCTACAGCTCCAAACCATTAGTTCTGCTCCCTGAAATGAGAGAAAAAGGGAGTTTCACTTATAGCAGCCCTTCAGATAGGTGCAGACTGCTATCATGTCCCCTCAAGCACCTTTTCTGCAAGCTGAATATGCCTATTTCCTAAACATCTCCTTCTATAGCTTGCCTTCCAAACCCTTTATCATGAGTTTGTCCATCTCTGCACCCTAACTTCTATGTCCTTTGTTAAACACAGAGCCCCAAACTGCACACAACACTAGATGAGGCCTAACTAGTGCCAAGTAAAGAAGCACTGTCACCACCCATCTTGCACCTAGCACTTCTACTGATCAGCCCATCACATTTGTTATTTGAGCACCACAGACTCCTATTCAGTTCGTGATGCACCAAGATTGCTAGATAATTCTCTGTAGTGCTACAATCTAGCCAGTTATTACCCATTTTGTATTCGTGTTATTGATTTCATAGACTTCTAGGGTCAAAAGGGACCTATTAGATCATAGAGTCCAACCCCTAACTCTAGGCAGGGAAGAGTGCTGGGGTCAAGTGACTCCAACCAGGTGCTTATCTAATCTCTCCTTCAACACCTCCAAGGTAGGGGAAAGCACCACCTTCCTTAGAAGTCATAGTTTCATAGTTAGTAGGGTTGGAAGGGACCTGAGCAGATCATCAAGTTTGATCCCTTGCCATGGCAGGAAAGAGTACTGAGGTCAAACGACCCCAGCAAGCTGATTGTCAAGCCTTGTCTTAAAGACCCCCAGGGTAGGAGCCAGCACCACTTCTCTTGGATGTTGGTTACAGATCCTAGCCACCCTGACAGCGAAGTAGCGCTTCCTGATGTCTAATCTGAATTTACCCTCTGCCAGCTTGTGAGCGTTATTTCTAGTCACTCTTGGTAGTGCTTGGGGGAAACAGGGACTCCCCCAATGCCTGCTGGCCCCCTCTGACTAGTTTGTAACAGACCACTAGATCCC
>NW_017729031.1:11160748-11161010 GCF_001723915.1 Gavialis gangeticus | reverse complement strand
AGATCCCCCCTCAGCCTTCTCTTCTGGAGGCTGAACCGGTTCAGGTCCTGTAGTCTCTCCTCGTAGGGCCTGCCCTGCTGCTCCCTGATCATGCGAGTGGCCCTCTTCTGGACCCTCTCCATGTTGCCTACATCCCTCTTGAAGTGCAGCGCAGAGAACTGGATGCAGGACTCCAGCTGCAACCTGACCAGTGCCACATAGAGGGGGAGTATCACCTCCCTGTACCTGCTTGAGATGTATCTGTGGATGCATGACAAGGTGC
>NW_017729031.1:11158421-11159769 GCF_001723915.1 Gavialis gangeticus | reverse complement strand
AAAATGAAATCTTACTGTTGTATGTTGTAGGGTTGTGGAGGATATGGGTGGTTGGGTATGGGTTTTTGGGGGGCTGTGGGTGTGTGGGTATGTGGGTTGTGGGGGAGGTTATGGCTTTGTAGTGGGGTTTGTGAGGGGGTGGATAGGCATGGGGGGTGTGGGTTTGTATGTGGGGTGGGGTTCATGTGGGTGTGTATGTGGATATGTAGAGTGTGGATGAGTATGGAGTTTGTGGGGGCTGTGAGTGTGAGGGGAGAGGGTGGCTGGGCTGGTTGTGGCATGTGTGGAGGGGGAGATTTTGCCTCTTCCAGCACTCCTCTGAGCCTGGGCTCCTCACTTCTGCTGCTTCTGGCCCTGGGGCACCAGCACAGGCCCATGCTCCTGCTCACTGCCAATTGCCCCTCCATCTGCCACCACTGCCCTTCTCCTGCTGCTTCTCCATCCCCACCCCCACTCAATACTCGAGCACCACTTGATTCCCAGGTGCATGGGCACAGGAAGCAGCCAGAGCCAGACCAACATGGCCAGCAATTTATAGAGCCAGTCAAGAATTGCAGGGGCTAGGGCAGCTCCTGATGAATCCTCCAGTCTGGCGCTGCAGCCGCAAACCACATGGTGCTGGAGCAGCAAGCAGGAGGGTAGAAGGGAGCAGCAACAGCGATGGACAGGAAAGCAGGGAAATGGCTGTGGCAAGCAGCAGAGGAGTGGCAACAAGCGAGCACATGAAGAGTAGTGACAGCTGGGTGGGAGTGCAGTGACAGCTGGGTGGGCCCATACCGGTGCACCGGAACCAGCACCAGTGGGGGCCCAGAGCGGGGCAGCAGGAGCATGAGGCCTAAGCCAGCTCCCCCCCTCCCTGTTGGCACAGCCCAGCCTAGCTCCATAGAGCCCCTGCTGGCCCAGGCCCCACACTCCTGCTGCCTTTCTGGGCCTCCCCTTATGCTGGCTCCGGCACACCAGCATGGGCCCCATGCTTCCACCCAGCTGTCACTAAGCTTCATGTGCCGACTCACTGCCAGTTCCCTGCCATCTGCTGCAGCCACTTCCCCACTTTCCTGCTTACTGCTGCTGCCACTTGCCTCCACTCCCCTGCCCACCACTCTGGAGCCACATAGTTCCCAGCTGCAACACCAGAACTGCAGAAGCTGGCCTGGCCCAGCCCTGAGGAGGGTGATTTCCCATGGTCTTCCCCTCCCTCCACCCCCCTTCTTATCTTGATTTCCCTCTCTGGTGGTTGGAAACGGAACAAGCCCCAGGGTCCCAGGCCAGAATCCTCTGCTAGGCAGAGGCTTCCAGCTGGGGATGGGCGGGGGGTGGGGGTTGGGGTTGGTGGTGGAACAGGGATGGG
>NW_017729031.1:11157553-11158018 GCF_001723915.1 Gavialis gangeticus | reverse complement strand
AACAGGGATGGGAAAGCCTTGCTGCTGTGGCTGCTGGGTCCTGTCACTGGCTCTCCCTGGGTCTTACTGCTGCTGACTCATGTCATCTTTGACAGGCAGCCAGGGCAGATAAATACTAATTTTCTAAATTTTTAAGGGCCCCACAGGATGGATAGAATGACCTGCTGAGCCAAATTCATCCTGGGACAATATTTTGCCCACCCCTGGTCCAGACCATCCCAGGACAAGAATTGTAAAACCTGCCAACACATCACCACCCCCCATAATAACTACATCCCGGATCAGAACCATAACTATTCCTGGATCTTACACCTGCACCTCCAGAAACATAATACATCTCATTCAATGTACTTAATGCCCTGATTGAAAATTGTAGGAGAAACCAAACAACTGCATACCAGAATCAATGCACACCAAAAATAGAAACTTCCTCCAACCCCCAGAAGTGACACTTTAATAAAAAAA
>NW_017729031.1:11152474-11157542 GCF_001723915.1 Gavialis gangeticus | reverse complement strand
GCTCGTCAGTCTAGGCTGGGCTGTACTTGTGAGTGCTGCTTTTATCGGTCCAAGGTTTCCCCCTCCCTCATCTTCCCCTTCCCCCCGACAAACCTACTTTAAGGCCTGCTGGAGGAGATCCACCAACCTAGAAGAAAACACATGCTTACCTTTAGAGGAAAGATGGAGTGTATCCCACCCGAGCTTGTCTCTCGTTGTGATGTGCGGGTCGTCAAGGAAGCCAAAGCCCACCTCAAGTCACCATTCCCAAAGCCAGCAGTTGGTCTCTGCGATGCACGTCTCATGCCATCTTCCACATCCACTCACTGGTAGAACAGAAGAGAATACCATCTGTGCAACTATCTCCTTCAGCATGCCCCCCCCAGAGCATGGTAGTCCGCCATCAGGTGATCAGGGCTTCTCCTGGCCGCATCATTAGTACCCCCATGGATTAGGACCATGGGGTAGTAATCGGTGGGCTGGATTGTGGCCTGGATCATCCCCATCATGTCATGAATCTTTGCTCCAGGTAGGCAGTAGACCTCGTGTGTCAAAGGGTCCTTGCGACAGATGGGGCCCTCTGTACCTCTCAGGATGGAGTCGCCTATGATGATCACTCGACGCTTTCTCCTCCAGGACTGCTTAGCTCCTTTGGCCTGTTTGGAGCATGGAAAGTGTGGAGTTGCCTCCTCTCCCTCCTTCTCCTCCAGTGTTGCCAGGGCCTTGTACCTGTTCTCCAGCCAGACTGGAGGAACTGGTACTGCTGTGTTACGAGCAGCCCTGGTTCTGGAGGTGACTGTCTGCCACCCTGCAGTGGAGGGCACTTCCCGAGGTGCTCCCTCCTTGGGTGTGTGGCCCTGCAGAGAAAGGAAATAGCTATCAATTTCTTCCTCCACCTCCATGATTCGCCTCAGCCTGCTAACCTACTCCTGGAGCTCCCTCACCTGCGCCTCCAGGGCCCTAAGGTCCCTCAGTCTGTCTTCGACCTCAGGAAAGCTGACTTTGGGAAGCTCAGGAGGCTTGTCAGTGAGGCCATAAAGGGCCCACAACCCAAAGGGGATGGGAGTTCAGGATGAGTGATTACTCCTCAAGGGAGCAATCCTGGATGCGCAAGCAAAGTCTATCCCATCTCAGAGGAAAGGCAGGAAAAGGGAACAGCACCCCCCTTGGCTCTCCAGGGAACTAGCAGACCTCCTGCATTTAAAAAGGAAGACCTACAAAGGATGGAGGACTGGATCCACCTCCAAGGGGGAATATTCTGCACTGGTCCAGACCTGCAGGGAGCAAACCAGGAAAGCCAAGGCTGTGATGGAACTCCAACTAGCTTCAAATATCAAGCACAATAAGTTCTTTTTTAGATATGTGGGGAGCTGGAAGAAAAGCAAGGGCAATGTTTGACCCCTGCTAAACCAGATGAGACAACTGAAGCCCAGGAAAAAGCAGACTTCACCAGTCCCATGGGACACCCCTTCTGATTACAGGACAGGGAGGCCCAGGTGAGAGAGATTCCTTACCCCGCATCAATGCTGATCTCATGAAGGAACATCTTGAGAGGCTGGATACTTTCAAGTCAGCCGGCCCTGATAGTTTACACCCCAAGGTACTCAAGGAGCTGGCTAGCATCATAGCTCAGCCCCTGGCATGGATCTTCAAGAACTCCTGGCGCTCTCGTGAAGTGCACGAAGATTGGAAGAAGGCCAAGGTGGTGCCTATCTTCAAGAAAGGGAGGAAAGTGGATCCAGCTAACTACAGGCCCATCAGCCTGACCTCTATCCCAGGGAAGGTTTTGGAAAAGATTATCAAAGAGGCCATTCTTAACAGACTAGCTGACGGCAACATCCTGAAGGATAGCCAGCATGGGTTTGTTGTGCATAGGTCTTGCTTGACTAATCTCATTTCCTTTTATGACCAGGTGACCTATCACCTGGACAAGGGAGAAGAGATTGATGTTGTATATCTTGACTTTAAAAAGCCTTTGATCTGGTATCCCATGATCACCTCTTGGCGCAACTGGCTAATTGTGGCCTCAGCCTCACCACAATCTTTTGGCTGGGGAATTGGTTCTGAGGTCTGACCCAGAGGGTAGTGGTTGATAGAAGTCAATCATTGTGGTGTGCTGTGATCAGTGGGGTCCCTCAAGGCTCTGTCCTAGGGCCTATACTATTTAACATCTTTATTAATGATGTAGACATTGGTGTCAGAAGTGGACTGGCCAAGTTTGCCGATGACACCAAACTCTGGGGTAAAGCATCCACACCTGAGGACAAAAGGGTGAACCAGGCAGACCTTGACAGGCTCAGGAAATGGGTGGATGAGAACCTGATGGTGTTTAACATTGAAAAATGCAAGGTTTTCCACCTTGGGAAGAAAAACCTGCAGCATCCTTATAGACTCAGCAGTGCTATGCTGGCTAGCACTACAGACGAAAAGGACTTGAGGGTCATCATTGACCACAAGATGAACATGAGCCTTCAATGTGATGCTGCAGCTAGTAAAGCAACCAAAACGCTGGCTTGCATCCATAGATGCTTCTCAAGCAAATCCCAGGATGTCATTCTCCCCTTGTACTCAGCCTTGGTGAGGCCGCAGCTGGAGTACTGTGTCCAGTTTTGGGACCCACAATTCAAAAAAGTATGTGGAGAAGCTTGAAAGAGTCCAGAGAAGAGCCACATACATGATTGAAGGTCAGGAAAAACAGACCTTACAGTGAGAGGCTGAGAGCCCTAGGACTCTTCAGCCTGGAAAAGCGCAGGATCAGGGATGCTCTGGTGGCCACCTATAAGTTTATCAGGGGTGCTTACAAGGAGCTGGAGGAATGTTTGTTCACCAAAGCGCCCCAAGGGATGACAAGGTCAAATGGTCACAAACTCTTCCATGATCAATTCACGCTGGACATAAGGAAGAACTTCCTTAGTGTCCAAGTCCCCAAGGTTTGGAATAGACTGCCGCCGAAGGTGGTTCAAGCACCTACTTTGAACACCTTCAAGAGACATTTGGATGCTTATCTTGCTAGGATCCTATGATCCCTGCTGACTTACTGCCCCTGGGGCAGGGGGCTGGACTTGATGATCTTCTGAGGTCTCTTCCAGCCCTAGTGTCTATGAATCTATAAATCTTACCTGCAGGCCCTCAACCATAAGAGTAACCCTCCTCTGAACCCTTTCTAGGCTATCCACATCCCTCTTGAAGTGCGGCACCCAAAACTGGAGAAGGTTGTGTAGACTGTAAAAACTCTTTCTGAAGTAAAAACACATTACATCTACTGCATTCCCTTCCTCCTCCCAACTAGTTATCTTGTTGAAGGAGGAGATGAAGTTTGCTTGGAACACTCTGTACTGAGTAAATCCACATTGGCTGATGATCTGCCTTTTCTCCTTCAAATGCTTGTAAATGAAATTCCTTATATGCTCCACTAACTTCCCAGTATCTAACTGGTGGAATTAATTCATCTATAATTTATTAGGTCTTCTTTTTCACCTTTTAGAAGAGGGTCACTATGCTGGCCCTTTTTCAGTCCTCTAGTATCTTCCTTGTCTCCCACAACTTCGTAAATATTATTTCCAAGGGCTCTGAGTTCTCTTCTGCTTATTTTTTCAGTATCCTGCATTTAGTACCCAGGGTTTAACAAGCAATGCTGACTTGAATTCATTTAGACCCATCAAAAGTTCTCTGATTGTTTCTTTTATTAATCTTAGCCCTCAGCTTGTTTTAGTCCTTATCCAAATAATCCATATTAGCTGTCTGGATGCAGCTTAATTTTTTTTTCTAAAGACTGAGGCAAAGTAGTTATTGAACAGGTCCAGTTTCTTTACATCTTCTGTTAAGAGTTCCCCCCTGGCTAATTAACAGTGGACCCACAGCTTCCTTGGCCTTTCTTTTCTTGCCAAAGAATCTGGTTTGGTTTGGTTTTGTAACTTTCCTCACCAGGAGAAGGTCTTAAAAAAAACCCAAAAAAAAACCCCTTTGCCTTCTCTTCATTGCCTGCATGCTTTCCTTTTTCATTTGAGGAATCACAGAAGCTCCTTGGTGCAGCAACATTCATCTCATGCCATTCTTTTTGTAATCCCATTGTGTTGGAACAGCTTTTTGTTGGCCTGCCAACAGTGTGCTCTTCAGAAGCCTCCAGCCATCCTGGATATCTTTATTCTTCAGTCTGTCCTCCCATGGCACTATGTCCATTATCTTCCTGAGTCAGTCAAAATACACATTTTTTATATCAAGTGTCTTAACTTATGCTGACTTGATTCTTTCACCATCTCAGGATTATGAATTCTATCATATCATGATCACTTCCTCCCAATTTTGCCAATACCTTCAAATCCTCCGCTAGTTCTTCCCTATTGGTCCAGACAAAATCCAAGACAGATAATCCCCTAGTTGTAGCCTCATTTTTTTGGAACAGAATGTTGTCCTTTACACAAGTTAGGAACTTGCTTGACATTTTATGTTTGGCTGTATAGTTCTTCTAGAAGATGTCTTTAAAAAAATTAAATCATTTCATCAGCACCATCTCATAACTTTTGGATAAATTTTGTCAACTCCTTAAAGTTTGCCTTATCCATCTTCACTTTCACCCTTTATCTTCACCCAAATACATTCTGATCTGCTCCAGAAGCACAGAACAAGTGTAAGCATTATCAACATACCAGGCAATGCCACCACCTTTTCCCTCAGACCTGTTTTTTTGAAACACTGTGTATTGCTCAATGTTGACATTCTAGTCATAAAGTTGTCCCACCAAGTCAGCTACCGATCAGATCATAGTTTTTTTCACAGGCTGTGAATTCCATATCATCTTGTTTATACTTCTTGCATTTGTATAAATATACCAGTCTTATTTTGTATTCTGACCTATTTGTTTCCTTTTTGCATCACTTATTGCTATCCATGGCATTCTTGCCTGAGGGTTGAGGTGCTTCTTCTAGCCTTTTCTCTTCTGGACTGTTTGTTCTGTTGCTAGAAGGTTTTGTCTGCCATCCCCAATGGGACTTACTTTAAAGCACTCCTTACTTGGTTGGCCAAACATCCAAAGATGCTCTTTCCAATTCTTGTCAATTCTGGTCTGGCCTGTTCTCATCCGCCCACCCCT
>NW_017729031.1:11142203-11152382 GCF_001723915.1 Gavialis gangeticus | reverse complement strand
CCCCCCCCCCCCCCCCCCAAGAACATCTGTTCACTGTCAAAGAATCCAAAGTCTTCGCATCAACGCCACCATCTCAGGAACTTGTTTACTGCAATGATACGATGGTGCTTGTCTGGTCTCCTGCCATCCATTGGGAGGATTGATGAGAACATTACTTGTGCTTCATCTTGTTTTAAGAATATTTGTTATTAAAAGTCTTTTAATTATTACTTATTTTGCAGGCTGATCAGAAATCCACAAAAACTTCAATTATTAAAGCATGTTTTACAAGAGAAACGTTTTGTTGAGTATAGCCAAGGTGTTAACAACAGTTAGGTGTCATCTGTTCAGTATCCTTTTTTAGGGAGAACAAACTATTATCTTAATAACAGGTAATTAAAGACTTATAATAGTATAGTTAATAAGAATAATGTATTGTATTTAAGCTGCTATTGTGAAATTGGTGACTTCAACAGAAATATGTACAGATCTACCTGCTCTACCCCAAAAAAGAGTTTGGGGCCACTGTTGACAGGCTCTAAGGTTTGTCTTCTTTACTAAGGGAATGAATTTAAATAGGCAATATACATCCAAGAAATGAGTTTCATATTAAGAAGTCCAGATATTTTGGGTACCTTCCTGACATTTCCCAAAATCAGAATAAATAGCACTTCTGAACCAATGTAACAGATAGAAATACTAAATAAATTGCATAAATCATAAATTTTGATGATAAAATTAATATGATGATATTATTTTAGTGTTGGTATACAATCAAAGGGGCATGGATCATACCTCCTCCAGTTCCAGTGCAATTCTGTCCTTTAATCTCTGTTCAAGAAAAAAGTGGTGTGTAAAAGAGAATCAGACTGCAAACAGAATGTGCTCTAACCTCAAAGGAAGTTGCTTGCAATATATTTGCACTGCTTTGCCCAAGGTGTAGTAGCAAAGCAACTAACATATTGAAGACCTGGGGTCAGAACTAGTCCTTCTTACTGTGCAAGTGTGTTACTAATACCCTAAGCTCCTGGTACAAAAGATCTACTGATCTGGAAAATAGTACAGATGTATTAGAACAGAGGTTCTGAAACCTTTTGTTTTTTGCATACCCCTTCTAGATTTACCAGCTGCCCACATACCTCTACCAGCATATGTTTTATACTTTAACCCCTAAATGTCAATTATTATTTTAATGCAAATTAAATCTGCCATTACACAATTTCTCCCAGGTACCCTCCAGAGATGTCTTTATACACCCAGGTGTACACATACCACAGTTTGGGAACCCCTATATTAGAACTTAGCAGACATGTGTAATGGCCCTGCCCTGTTACTAGGGGTTTGGGGAAGTCTGAACAGCCCCATACCCCAGCAGCACCTCTGCACACCCACCCCAGACCCGAGACAACTCGCCAGAGACTGGGGAACCAGGTCCTGGGACATAGTGAGTCCCTCAGCAAGGGAGCTGACACAGGTGTGGGGAGTGAGTGAGGATTAGCCACCTGCACCTACCCAGGGAGCAGGCTGCCTGGAGTCTGGAGTTACCAGGGGTTAAGCAGCCACCAGGAGAGCCCAGAACAAGGCTTTTCTCTGTTTGCTTGCTTGATCATTTGCTTTGTTGCATAAGCATGCAGGCTCTGCAAAGCCTCCGATAGATAGGAGGCAACCAGAAGGTGAAGCCTGGAAGAACTACTGGAAGACAGCGAAGTGCTAGCTTATTTGTTTAACTTCTTCTGTTTGTTTTTCTTGGCTAACCAGCCTGGTTGGCCTCTGGGTATTAGCTACTAGGCTGGCTGCAGCAGAGGCAAGGGCTCTGAACAGTGGGTCCTTGGCCAAAGCCAGCAGCAAAAGTAAAACTGGTCAGCTCAATTAGCGTGGCCAAACATACCATGCTGTGATTTGTCCAGACTCTGCCCATAGCAGCCTACAGCATGCAACCTAAAGTAGTGAGGAAGAGAAATCATACTTGCCTAAAACATATATAACCCCACCAACATTGAATTTAAAGTAATCAGAATTTGGCCCAAGATGATGGGTGAACATGCTATGATAAAGCATAAAAATACGAAAGAATGAAATGTGATTTCATTTATTACTAAATACTAAGTAAAAACAAAGATAATAAAAGTAAAAGAAAAAAAAACCCCAATAGGTCTGATCTAATGTTCCTAAATCAGGCAGAACTCTTTAGGCAGAATTTTCAATAGAAATGAGAGATGTTTTGAATTCAGTGCTTGTTGGGTTTCTACCTGCCAACAGAGGCCTTCAAATTTCCACCCTTCTAATTCAATATGAGTTGACACAAAAGGAAGGAAGGAAGGAGCTGTCCCTGCTAAATATCTGCAAATGAACCAATGAAGAAGAGCTGCTTCCTCCCTAGTGACCTTTTAGATTGATTGTGAAAGGACCTCATAGTTAACTCAGCTATGCTACTATCCTCTTCAGGTTCATCACAGAACACTTTCTGTGCTGTATCCTGCCCCTGTGTCATGTCCCATGAAATTCCCTTTGTAGAGCAAAAGACTCAGGAGAAAACAACACAAAGTACATAGAATCCTTGAGTACAGGATTGGAAGCTCTCCTCTTACACCCCGTTTCTGCTAATGAATCATTCTTGAGCCTCTATTCAAGTATGGTGTCTTCCAAAGTTTCAGTGGAAGAATTCCTGAGTAGAAAGCTTAGGGAAAAGATCTTTCTATGGACTCCCTCAGTAGAAGAAGAAAAAACTCTTTGACTTAGCATGCTTTTGTCACTCAGGAATTCTGCAGAAAAAGAATTTACAGGTTAATTCTTCCCCCTTTTCTCCAAAAGATGAGAAGCAGAACTTACCCTCTAGAACTTCCGGATACTGGACATACCTAAGGAACATAATATTCTTAATGAATAACTGAGGGAAAGTTGGATTTTTTGTTTTTGTTTTTAACTGATCAGGAACTGGGATTTTTCTACCACTAACAATAGAGAAGGGGGTTTGTCTTCACATACACAATAAAAGTAGCTATCTTAGTAAAAGTTGCAAATCTCATGCCATATGCAAGACTAAAACTATCATCCTGTTCTGAAAGTGATCAAAACCAATTAATACTTTGATGCATAAAATGGCACCAGGTGCATAAGAAATATATGTTGCTATTATGTTTTAAAGACAGAAAAAAATTAAGTTGAGAAAAGGGATTTAAAATGTTACAGGAAAAATTCTTTTCTTCCATTATTCCAATGGAATATCATCACAATATCTCCAAGTCACCTTTCCAAAGCAGATACACATACCCAGCACCTTTTGATAAGATTAAGTGGAATGTATCTATTAGAACCTATTTGAAATATCATGCCAAATCTTTTTGGGGGGAACACTGCATAGAAGTGACTTGAGCATTCTTTGTTCGGAAGGGAACTACATAGATCCCAAAGCATCTGGTATACCAGATGTTAAGGTACTAATAGTGTCAGAGAAAGGTCATTGCTAAGAGGCTGATAGAGAAATAGAAATTTTGAATGTAATCTTCAGAAATGTTTAGCATCCTTTCAACAGTTGAGGACCCTCAGCTTTTGCTTACATTTGACTCTCAGTAAATTCAGCCTGAAGCATATGAAGATATTTAAGCAATACTGCATTTGCAACCGAGATAGTGCGCAAAAAAAGGCTATCATTTACAGACTTAAAATTCTGTCCATAACCTGCAAATTCGACATGTTCTTTTTAAAAAAAAAATGCCCACCTTTCTGTTTCTTTCACATTAAACCTTCAGTTTCTTAAATTTCAACATCCAATTTTGTATCTTTTAATGCAAGTTTTCTGTATCCAGTCTGTGTATGTGTTACATACATATAAACACACATAAATGGCATACACAAGATATTGAAGAAAAAACTCAACCATTTGCCTCATAAGCTATATTTTTTCAAAGCCCTGTAAGAACACTAAACTCTTATAGCACTACAGCACATTTCAGACACTACAAAAGCACTCTGAACTGTCAGCATATTTTCAACAGATTGATGACTTTGAAGACCTCCAGTGTAGAGGGTAATGTTAAGGATCTGCAGTTACTCAGCTAAAGTTGAGATGAGGGATGCCTTCCTTCCAATCTTGGTTATTGAATTTGAAAACCCTCATAGGTTTTTCTGTCAAAGTTGTTGCTTAAAACAGACTGTTATAGGAACAAGTTAAAAGGGAAAGATTGGAAAAAGTTTAGAGGAAAGTGAAGATATATCTTAACTATCTCTTTCAGGTTAAAAGAGTGACAAAAAATACAGTTTCACAGAAAAGTAAAAATAATCATTGTATTAAATTCTAGTCCTTAGGATAGCTATTTCCACAGCAGAACATTCCTTAACATCAAAGTAGTGTGCCAAGTCATTTTTTATGTGGTGGTTCACATAAAGGCAGGGCTCCTGCAACTGCAAAACAAAACAAAAAAAGTAAACTTGCTCATTGCACTGATAATCTGGGACTTTCATCCTCTTTCAAAGTAAAGAGCTTCTTTATAGTTCCAGACAACAATCATTGTTAGAATTTAGATTGTGAACAAATATAAATAAAATATACCACAAGAAATGGTAGCAATAAAAAACCCAACCTGTTTACAGTTTAATAAGTTCTCCACACACTCTCCCTCATCTATGCAAATCCATTTCTCTTACATATACAAGGTACAGACATCTACCTTTCCTATCCCTTGCATCCCTTCATTTATCAAACTCACTTCACTCTTCACATCGCTTCTAAATTTGGCCTTCATAATATAACTCACATGCACAAGGCAGAGAGTAGCAGTACCAATTCCTCTACCAGAGAGCAATTAGTGTAAAAATGGCAAAAACTGGAATCAGAATAGATGATAAATGCTGGAACAGCTAACATAAATCTACTACATATGCTGTGGAGCTGCCCATATGTCTATAAGTTATGAGGAAATGCAGTTCTAAGAAATAATTTGATAAATATTCCTCTGGAGACCTATGTTATTATAATGGAAAACTAAAGATTTGTTAAAAGACAAGCAAATAACTATCACTGTTTTACTATGAGAAGGGAAAGTGGCCAAAATAAGTTAATATTACTGAAGTGGAAACCTTCAGGCTAATAGGAATGATCTCAAGAAATTCTTCTTACTTCAAACAGCCATCTACATTCTTAAAAATGGAAGGCTTCAGGGATTCATTTTATCGATAAGTGCACACCTAATTTCAAATAATCAGCTCACTGTCACTTTACAAGACTCTGATTCTGCTTAAATCTGACTCTTATTTAAATAAAAGCATTTTTAAAACAACTGAAATTGTCTCACAGGAAAGCATTGCGTTTCCTAAGGTCCTATCCAAATTAATTGTCTGGGGGCAAGTGTATTGTACAAAATGCATGTTAAGAACTAATTAAATTTCTCTCTCTCTCTCACCTAGAAAATGAAAAGAAAATATGTAAGTCAAAGGAATAGGCAGGTGAGAAAAAGATGAATGGCAGAAAATGGTTTTGGAAAACACTTACGATTTATATTTCAAATCAAATGGGATTTGACATATCTTTCAGTACATTGCAGTGGAAAAATAAAATCGGTGGCAATGGGCCTAGTATAACAGTGCTGTTGTGTGTCCTCCTATCTGTGGTCAAAACTAATATAGCTGCAGAACATTAAATTGATTTTTATTTTGCTCATACATCAATAATCAAAAGTATGACCCGAACAAAAACCAGAGAATAAGTTATAGGAACAGATAGTCCTATAAAAAAATTGAGATATCAAAAACGGTGAGGGGCTTTACAAGATCAGTTGATATACTTTGCTCTGATTATTTTTAATTTTGTTTTCTTCTTACTACAATTGGATTTACTTCTAAATACAGAAGTTCAAAGGTGATCTTTCTATTTTGACAAATGTCATTGCACCTTTGAAGAAAAAAATTATCAAACTGATCCTTTCCTGTCAACTCTTTTGGCCTTGATTAATCAGAATTTTTCACCAAAAATGTTTCATCAGACAATTTTGTATCACCAGATTCTAGCTGCAGGATTTTGTAGTTACTGGGAAATGGAAAAGAATATATATGGACTATTTAGGTAAGTTTGCAACTTTGGCCATTAAAAAAAATAATAATAATGTTCAAAAGTGACTAGTAAGTTTGGGTGATCAGAGGGCAGGAGAACAGGCCCTACGATGAGAAGCTGAGAACTATGGGACTCTTCAGCCTGGAAAAACGCAGGCTCAGGGGGGACCTGGTGGCTGCCTATAAGTATATAAGGGGTGTGTATCAGGACCTGGGGGAATATCTGTTCACCAGAGCACCTCAAGGGATGACAAGGTCAAACGGTCACAGACTCCTCCAAGACCATTTCAGGCTGGACATAAGAAGAAACTTATTACTGTCTGAGCCCCCAAGGCCTGGAATAGACTGCCTCCAGAGGTAGTGCAAACACCTACCCTTGACTCCTTTAAGAAACATTTGGATGTCTATCTTGCTGGGATCCTTTCACCCTAGCTGACTTTCTGCCCCTGGGGCAGGGGGCTGGACTTGATGATCTTCCAAGGTCCCTTCCAGCCCTAATGTCTATGAAATCTATGCTGAAACTGAAATACTTTGACAGAGCCTGATTTTCAAAGGGGAAAGCTTGGCTCTTTCTAGCAAGCAGCCCCTGGACAATGTCTCAAGTAGCACTAAAAATGGAGAGAGTGAGAGTGAGAGAGAGAGTGTGTGTAAGTAAAGTCAACGCTCTTTCAGGAGTATTTAAGAACATGTCAAAAATGAAAATTTCACTTTGAAATTCAAAATGTTTTGTGTGTGTTTCATATGATTAATCATTCCCACAGGGAGACTTAAAGTGTCAGCTATTTTAGTGTAAGTATATGCCAAGAAAAATATCATTTCTAAACCCAGAAAATAGGTTTTGCTAATGATACACACATTTCATAGAAAAATAAAACAAAAAATCTGCCTTCCTTATAAGAAAAAAATACATTTCCCTGAAGGCTGATTAAAAATGTTTGTGAATTTGAATGGAACTTGTCATAGCTACAAAAATTTTCATTTCTTCTCTGATCAAAATGAAAATTTCAGCTTGAGAAAGTTGCTTTTTACCTCTAACAAATTTGCACAGACACCAGAGAAAATAATCAGCAGGATGCCTATCAGCTTGATTTTTTCCTTATATTCTGATTATTTATTTATTTGAATAACACTGCTAAGGAAAGAGAGCTACAGCCACTTCTGATGTTTTCAAAGAATGAACTTAAACATACAGTTTAGATTTCCTTGCACAGTAGCTTAACCTGCAGAGAATACACAGTTCTTCTGGGACCTCATCCAGAATAGCTCCTACCTAATAACTTGTTTAGCAAGAATTTACATTGCTCACATCACCTCTTCCATTCCTCCATTTCTCCCCCTGTCTTCCCCAAGGAAATGCCCTTGCATTATTCAGCCACCCTAAATCTACCTCTGGTTCACAAGTAAAGAAAGCAAAATGTGCCCAGTATTTTCATCTGGAGAGAGTACAGAATTTCCATTGTGCTTCTTGAAGACTTCTATCCCTATTCATTCAGACACGTTACATTTCAAGATATTAACTTACATATTTTCTTAAGATTACTGACTACATGTTAACATGCCACAGAGGAAGAGAGTAACTGAAAAGCTTTGATTACAGATCATTGTTAGCAATCCCTCAATTCAAGGATGATCTCTACTACTGCTCATTGATGGGTCTTGAGGTGACTTAAGAGTTCAACCCTTGCGTCACAAACTCACCTGCAGAATTTGCAGGTCCCCAGGGAAGAGTAGGCCATCGGCTGGGATTTCTCTCCTTTTTCTTCCTCCACTCTTTCTTTTCTGCTTTGAGTGCAAGACAGATTACCTCAAAGCAGACTGCTATTTGGTTGAGTTTGCAGCACCACTGAAGTCAGGTAGCAGCCAGCTTCACCCAACTCTTGATGTTTGTGTCTGTTTTCTTGAGGTATGCCTTCAATATGTCCTTGTAATGTTTCCTCTGGGTGCTACAAGATCTCAGGCAGTAACTAAGTTGGGAGTAGAACACTTGCATTGGGAGTTGAGTCAGGCATCTGCACACAATGTCCAGTCCAGGAAAGTGCCTGAGGATCACTGACTCAGTGCTAGTAACGTCTCCAGAAAATCCTCTGCATCAAACAGGAAGATTGCCACCCAAATGCCAGCATTCTTGTGGAAGACATTGTTAGTGCTATCTAGGCTTGAGCTGACAATGGAATGTTACCCATGTTTCACATCTGTAGAGAAGAATGAGTTTAATGACTGCATTGTAGACCTGGATCTTGGCGTCTTTCTGGAGATTGCAATTAATAAAAACATGTCAAAGGAATTTTCTGACAGAGGTGCTGCTACACTGGATCCTGTGATGGATCTCTTCATCAATATTTGCTCTCTGAGATAGGTGACTACCAAGGTAAGGGAAATGCTAGACTAATTCCAGGGTCTTTCCCTGATGGGAATTTGTGAAAAGAGGTCATATTCATGGCCTGAAGCAGGCTGATAGAGCACTTTAGTCTTCACAATAGTGAGAGAGGCCCAAAGCTCAGTAGGCTTCTGCAAAGAAATCCAGGGTAGTTTGGAGGTTTTCCTTGGTGTGTGCAAGCATGGTGCAGTCATCTAATTAAAGGCAAAGGACAATACTTTTGGATTCAAGGAAAACATCCAAATTAAAGAGCTCTCCATCTGTTACGTTACAGAACTGAATATATGGATATCCGAGTTTTATTCACGAACTAGGTCAGTGGTCAGGAATAAGGCTGTACAAAATTTTGCTGGCTGTTTCATTTCAACAGTGTTTTGACTTGTTTAGAGTTTGAAACAGCAAAAATCAAAACAGAAACAGAATGAAGAGCTTCAAAACAGCCTCAAAATGAAATGAGGGCAGTCAAAACATTCAAAAGTTTCAAAATGTTTCGAGTTTCAAAGCTGAAGCTGGGCTTGCCTGCAGGCAAACAGAAAGTAAGGAGAGGGAGCGGAAAGAGATGGGAAGGACTGCTCTGATACTGACTGTGACTGTTTGGCTAACTGAGATGCTGCTGGTGCTACTGGGCTGCTTACTAAGTTATTACCTGTTGTCATTTCAAGTAGTGGGCCAGACTGAGGCTGTACAGGAGGAGGAGGCCTCATTGGGGCACACTACCCTGTCGCGTAGAGGCCCCAGTGCCAGTGAAAGCACGCCTTAACACACACACAGTCACGTCACGAGTTTTCCTTGTCAACAGCTTGAGGTGCAGTTTCCCAGAAATCCCTGCACCTATATCCTTGAAACTTGGCAGGTTTCATGCCCTCAGAAGGGCTTTTTATATGCCCTCAGAAAGGAAATACTGTCCTGTTGAAACAGCTAAATGGAAGTCAGAATGAAAAAATGCATTTTCACACAGCCTTAGTCAGCAGTCTGCAGCCCATATACTGGATCCAGCCTGCAAAGAAGTCCAGACTTGCATGACATGGCACAGGGGATCAAGAGCACATAGCTGTTCCATGCCACCCAACCCCTCTATAGCACCACCTGCAACAGCACCCTTCATGGGCAGATCTAGGTTTTTGAAAAAGGAAGGTGCAGATGGTGCCACATATCGTCACATGTAACACAATGCATTTTCTCCAATTAGCAAAAAACTAGATGGTTTACTAATGTGCTAGGCATTTAGTACCATATTATTCAGTTTAAGATGAAAGCAAAAACAAATATAACTATTGATATGTGTACTATGTTGCTAAATTACACATAAAGCTTTAAAAACACACAACTAGGTAAAAAAAAAAAAAAAAAAAAAAAATCAAAATAGAGAGTGGAAGTACCCAGAGGGAAACAAAATCCATCGTAGTCCATCCTGCTGCCCCAAGCTACTGAGCATCCTCCCGGTCCCACCTGTCTACTACACCTTGTTGGGAAAAGAGTTGGTATGGGAGGTGTCTTACCACTGCTTAAAGCAGAAAACACCTAAGGCTGCGTCTCAACACCTGGAAGAGCTCCCAGTGTTGCATAGTAGTGTGGATTTCCAGGTTAGGCCATTGCCTTGCCAGCTTCCTCCTTCTCTGTCTTGCAGTCTGATTCCTTGGCCTCTACCTCTCAAGTCTAGGGCCTCAGGCTCTGGGCTAATCCAGGGTTTCCAACCGTCTAGAGTTTGAACCCAATTCTTTGGGGCCTTGCAGCCACCTTACTCAAGGTCTTGCACCACTACAGCACGTCCCTGGGTT
>NW_017729031.1:11136028-11137203 GCF_001723915.1 Gavialis gangeticus | reverse complement strand
TTCTTTGGGGCCTTGCAGCCACCTTACTCAAGGTCTTGCACCACTACAGCAGGTCCCTGGGTTATTGCCTGAGCTCCAACCTTCCTTCTGGGAATAAGGTTAGACAGAGTGTTGAAATACTGTGTCCTGTGGCCTCCACACCTCCCCTTACAGCTGCTTCTGGTCCACCAGGTATCCATCAAACAGAAAAAGGGAGAAGGAATCCCCAACTTAAAGCTCTTCTCAGTCTCAGGGAGGCAGATGCAGTTCAGTCATAGGGTTTGCCCCCATGGGCCCACCATTTAACAAACCAGGAACAAAAGGATCAACCACAACAAAAACTTCCTTCCCTCCTGGAACTACTTACAATATCCAGACAGGGTTTTTCTCCTTCAGGCAGAGATGATCTAGCCTCCCTGGCAGTCACAACTCTACTGCCTCTCTCTTTCTCTGCTGGGTTAGTTATCTGGCTTGACCATTCCCCCCTTCCAGTCATGTGGTTTACTTGACCACACCTGGCCCTTACCATTTCAAAAGGTCCTTGTCTTAAGAGGATCAAGCCCCTTTTCCAGCCTTTCTCCTTCATTGTTCATAACAGGGACTTGGTTGTCTGTTACATAGTCAAAAGATATTGTGTCATTAGTCGTGCAATCACTGTAGTCAATGAACATCTCTTCAGATTCATAAAACAAATTCTAGTCTTCTTGAGTGCCTTGACAGTCCAATACTTCACTGTCAGACATTTTTAAACCTAAATTAATATTACCACACTCAAGTAAAGGTCTTTAGCTAAAACAGTTTGCAAGGCTGTGAAATGGAAGAGAGATATTATCAGGAATGACTAACAGACAACAAAATTGCAAACGAAAAAATAGTTTGACTAGTGGAACATCAAGACCATTAAAAAAGAGAGAGGTTCATTACACCTGTGGAGTGAAGAGAGATACCAGGAATCAGGTAGATTATAATGAGCCATGAAGTCGTTTGCTTTTCAGAATGACCTGATTAGGAATGCCACTGCCCCTCCTGGATAGTTGGTTTTATAGCCCCATGCAATCTTATGCAATTCCCTGGACCTCCCTGTCTCTCAGTTTCCTATTAAGGGGGGTGGGGAAGGGAAGGGTGACATACTGCTAAGGGACTAGATAATTCTTCCTTCCTTCCTTCCTTCCTTCCGCTTTGGACGCACCGGACCA
>NW_017729031.1:11135316-11136017 GCF_001723915.1 Gavialis gangeticus | reverse complement strand
CCTTGCTGTGCGCGGATTACAAGATTCTGGCCAAAGTGCTGGCCACCTGCCTCTGCACTGTCATGGCTTCTTTCACTGGGCCCGAGCAGAGTTACTGCATGCCGGGCAGAACCATCCAGGACAACCTGTTTCTGCTGTTCAACCTACTTACAGCCAGTGAACTCTTTGGCCTGGACATTGGCCTTATCTCTCTGGACCAGGAGAAGGCCTTTGACTGGGTGGACCACGCCTACCTCTTTCGAACCCTGGAAGCCTTTGGCTTTAGGCCCCGCTTCACCGGCGCCCTCTGGATCTTGTATCGAGACACTTCCAGCCTGGTCAAGTTGAACGGGGTGCTCTGTGCCCCGTTCCCTGCATGCAGAGGCATCCATCAGGGCTGCCCCCTGTTGGGCATGCTCTATGCCCTGGCTATTGAGCCACTGCTGCACGCACTGCGGCGCTGCCTGAGTGGGGTGGCCTTGCCACCAGCCGTGGGTCCGTCCGTTGCCCCTCCGCTGCGGCTCTCAGCATACGCAGATGATGTGACCATCTTCCTTGACACCCAGGAAGATGTGGAAGCCCTGACAGCCTGCCAGCGAGCCTACGAACGCGCCTCTTCAGCCCATATCAACTGGGCCAAGAGCGATACTCTATTGCTTGGAGAGTGGATCACCACGAGCCCCCCGGCCTTGCCCGGGGGCCTCACCTGGTGCCGCGAAGGC
>NW_017729031.1:11129133-11130316 GCF_001723915.1 Gavialis gangeticus | reverse complement strand
GGCCTCACCTGGCGCCGCGAGGGCCTTAAGATCCTGGGCGTGTTCCTGGGGCCACCGACCTTTATGGAGCGCAACTGGGATGGCCTCGAGGAAGGAGTGAAGGCCCGCCTACAAAGGTGGCACTGGCGCCTACCCAGCCTCTCCTACCGTGGACCCGTCCTCATAGTGAACAACCTGGTGGCGGCGACCCTGTGGCATCGGTGCACCGCACTCGATCCACCAGTGGACCTGCTCTAGAGACTCCAGCACCTTCTGGTTGACTTCTTCTGGGACGGGCGCCCCGGCTCCCATGGTCAGTCCTTTACCTGCCTGTGGCTGAGGGGGGTCAGAGTCTGGTTGACCTTGCGAGCAGGGTGGTCGCCTTCTGCCTGCAGGCCCTTCAGCAACTCCTGTACAGCGAGGAGCGCCCACCCTGGCAACACCTGGCATGCCAGTTTCTGCAGAGGGTGGGGGCCCTCGGCTTTGATCGGGAGCTCTTCCTGTTGTACGTTACGCTTTTGAACTGGGCAGTGCTTCCAGCCTTTTACTGCAGCGTGGTACAAGTCTGGCAAGCCACTTTCCACCTCCAGTCCCAGGCCCGTCACCTCCAGTTCCCGCAGTTGCTGAGGGAACCCCTGGTGCACAACTCGGCACTGAGGTGCCCCATGCCGAGCCTGGCCTCTGCCAGTCTCACAGCCATTCTCATTCAGGCGCGTGTTCTCCGCCTGAGCCATCTCCTTGACCCCGCTCGGTCAGCCTGGCTCTCGCCCGAGGCCTTGACCACCCGGCTGGGCATGCGCTCCGTTCGCAGCGTGGGCCGCCTCCTGTGTGACATCCGGGCTGCCCTCCCATTGGAGGCGGCAGCCACCCTGGAGGACCATCTCCGGGCGGGCCAGGTACCCTGCACTGAGGATGCCCCAAGTGAGGCTTTTCCTGCTTTACCAGTCACCCCAGCTGTGGCCGACGATCTGGCCGGCAGCCCTGGCACCCTGCTGATGCTCCCTGTGTCTCCTGACAGTGACACGGGTTGTCCTTTTGCTTTTCTGTTGCGTAGAAATTTATACGCCTGGGTGGTTCATGTCCGCCATGCCCAAGTGCTGGTGGGCTGCCTCGATACACCATGGCGATGGTGCCTGAGGCCGCGAGATTCCCCACTGGCCCACCCGGCATGGCACACATTGTATAAGCCGCTAACCACCAAGAT
>NW_017729031.1:11123809-11124133 GCF_001723915.1 Gavialis gangeticus | reverse complement strand
CCCGGCATGGCACACATTGTATAAGCCGCTAACCGCCAAGATGACTGGCGACCTGCAGTGGCGGTTGCTGCACGGCATCCTAGCCACTGGCACATTTGCGTCCCACTTGGACCCAGCCACCTCGGCAGCCTGTCCCTTCTGCCCGGGGGGTGTTGAGGAGACCCTCTTTCATGCCTTTCTTGACTGTCCCCGCCTGCAGCCGCTCTTTGTCACCCTTGGGCCGCTGCTGCAGGTGCTGGGCAGAAGCTTTTTGGAGACCACCTACGTGTGCTCCTACCCATATTGGGCGGCTGAGAAGGGCCCCATCTGCCTGGCCAACTTCCT
>NW_017729031.1:11117414-11118809 GCF_001723915.1 Gavialis gangeticus | reverse complement strand
AACTAGCATGTAACACACCATGTGAAATGCAGCAAAGGTGTCTGTCACGGTGTGATGTGTTGAATGCAAATGACATGGTGGTTTTTGGGTTGATGGTAATTTGTTTGTTTTTTTTTGCTTTGTACGCGGCCACCCTTTTTGTATCCCTGAACCCCTGAATAAAGTACTTAAAAGTCAAAGTCCTTCCTTCCTGCCTTCCGAGGAATGCTGTAATAAAGGTTTACCTGAAAACTTTGTTTGGACCTTTGAGATTTTCTGATAGTTACAAACAAAATGCCAAGTACCTTTATTTGTAGGACAATTACAATGTTAAATAACTCTTTAGTCTGTATGATGACATAAGGACAGAATTCAGGCCTCCCAAAATATAGAGCATGGAATTGTGGGGAGGGGGATGTATAGGCAAGTATCATTAACTGGAACACAGATCACATGACTAAAACTCATTTACAGTGCTTTGGTAGGTTACTTTTAGTGAAATCTTGATTACTGAGACAATACAACTGTTACCATGAGTTCCAATGGGCCAGGATATCGCTCTAGTTTGTGTCTTATTTGCTTGATAAGCAGTTAGCTGTAATGAAAACAGATTGTCTAACTGAGCTATTCAATGAGTTTTTTGCCTCGGTGTTCCTGAACAGGGCTCAAGATAAGTCTCTTAATGGGTTCTGAGATGGGCATCAGAGGGACACCAGCCTACCAACTGTTGACACTGACTTATGGCAGAGTCACTTGGAGGAACTGGATGTGTTCAAGTCTTCAGGCCTGGATGAGCTGCATCCAAGGGTACTGAAGGAATTGGCTGGTGTCATAGCAGAACCACTGGCACAGCTGTTTGAGCACTCATGGTGATTGGGTCAGGTCCCAGAGGACTGGAAAAGGGCCAATGTGGTCCCTATTTTTAAGAAGGGGAGGAAGGAGGATCCAAATAATTATAGCCCAGTCAGTATCACCTGCATCCTTGGAGGCATGTTTGAAAAGATTATGAAGGATCATATTTGTGGGAGTCCAGTGGGAAAAATAATGCAGCAGGGAAACCAGCATGGATTTTTAGCAGGTAGACCATGCCTGACCAATCTGTTTTATGACAGGGTCACAAAAGGCTTAAATGCAGGAGTAGAGATGGATGTCGTTTTCTTGGACTTTAGCAAGGCCTTCAATACGGTATCCCATCCTATTCTCATGGATAAATTAAGAGGCTGTGACATAGATATTTAAACAGTCTGCTGGGTGGCAAATTGGCATAGTGGTCACACCCAGAGAGTGATAGTAGATGGTTGTCAGTATCCACCTGGAAGGATGTGGGTAGTGGGGTCCCTTAGGTTTCTGTCCTTGGACCTGTGCTCTTCAATATCTTCATCGGTGACTTGGATGTGGGTGTGAAGTGTACTCTGT
>NW_017729031.1:11110484-11112414 GCF_001723915.1 Gavialis gangeticus | reverse complement strand
TTTTTTTTTTTTTTTTTTTTTTTTAAGAACACAAAAAGAATGAAGTACACACTCTGGAGGGTAGGGAACGATTGCAGGCAGATCTGGACAGTTTGGAAAAGTGGGCAGTACACAGTAGGGTGTAGTACAACAAGGACAAGTACAGGGTGCTGCACCTAGGGCACAAAAATATCCAGCACATCTACTGGCTGGGAAGCGACCCTTTCAGCAGCACAGAAGTGGAAAGGGATCTTGGAGTCATAGTGGACTCCAAGATGAAAATGAGTCGTTAGTTTTGGGCACCACATTTCAAGAAGGAAGTTGATAGACTCAAGAGTGTCCAGAGGAGGGCCACTCGTATGGTTAGGGGCTTACAGGATAAGCCCTATGGGTAGAGACTGAAGGACCTGGATCTCTTCAGCTTCTGCAAGAAAAGGCTGAGAGGTAATCTTGTGGCCACCTACAAATTCATTAGGAGGATGCAGCAAGGGATCAGAGATGCTCTGTTCACCAGGGCATCACTTGGGCTAATGAGGAATGATGGTCACAAACTGACAGAGAGCAGATTTAGCCTAGATATCACAAAAAACTTCTTCATGGTAATGGTGGCTAAAATTCAGAATGGGCTTCCAAGGGAGGTGGTGCTCTCCCCTACCTCGGGGGTCTTTAAGAGAAGGCTGTAGCGGCATCTGGCTGGGTCATCTGACCCCAGTACTCTTTCCTGCCTAGGCAGGGGGTCAGACTCAATGATCTGTTGAGGTCCCTTCCAACCCTAGCATCTAAGAATCTATGAAAACCACAATTATTTGTAAGCCCAAATATTCATTATTCAGTTGTCACTATACTAGGGTGCAAACAAAACACAGTCTTCATGGAATAGATACTTTAATTTGTAACTAAAATATAGAATTAAAAATCCCTGCCCATTTGTTGGAAAAAATATGTATAAAGGCTTGCAGACACTGCTGTGCATTAATTTGCTATGAACCTATTAGTTCCAATTCAGATTTATTTTAAAAGCTCATTAAATTAAGAAATGCTGTTCCCCACCATAAGATCTAGCATGGAATATCTCCCCTCCTGGCTTTCACTTGGAGAGAACAGCAGCTGGAGCTACTGACTCCCCAGAACTATTGCCACAGGGAGACCTGGAAGGCTTTCTTTTGGTTAAGGGCAGGTTCATACAATAAGAAATAAGCTTTAGTGAAAACATATTGAAGAGAGGTTCTACTGTTCTATAAAATAAATGTAGTTTTGCTGCAGGTAAAATGTATCATTTTTATAAGCATAAGACTTTTTTTACTGAGACCTCTGACTTTTTTGCTTTTTGGACGTTTTTTCTTTGCTTGTTTTTTTCATTCTAAGATTTTATACATCATCTTTTACTAGGACAATGTTATATTGTGTTACATCACATTTGGGCTCACTTATGCTATATTTGTTTTTTATTCACAATGGTTCCAATTTAACAACCATGGACAGCTGATTTCACTTGTCAAAGCCTCTTGTTCCTCCCCCAACTTTTGTCTTATTTAGCCAATTTGCAAGCTGTTTCAGACAGCCTCTCTCTCACTCTATGTTTATACAGGGCCTCCCATAATAGAATTAAATGCTTCCAAATGATGCTGGAATATTAACAATATATTTTCATACATTTAATAGTCATTCTATGGGAAATGGAATTTACTTCTTGAGTTCATGATGCCCATTTTCCAAAAACCACTCCCGAAATTATAGGTATATAAAGACATTTGGGGAGGTCAGATTGAGTTAAAAATGGCCAACCAATCTAAGGTAAGTCAGGATGGGAACGGCTAGTGGGGGGAATGTGGAGTCCATGGAAGGGGATCAGGGGGCATTTGGAGTCCGGGGCAACCAGCACGGGTTCAGGGGGTCAGGGGGCATTTGGAGTCAGGGGCAACCAGCACAGGTTCATCAGCGGCAGGTCCTG
>NW_017729031.1:11109286-11110473 GCF_001723915.1 Gavialis gangeticus | reverse complement strand
GACCCTTGAAACTATGAAACTATGAGTCTGCAGCAGGGATCAAGAGGATCAAGGGGGCAAATCGGGTCCATGGCAGAGATCAGAGGGGCAAGCAGAGTCTGCAGAGGGGGTGGTGAGGACTGGGAGGGTTTGGTGAGATTGGTGGGGAAGGACAAGCAAGATCCACAAGAGGTTGGTGGGAACTAGGAGATTTTGGCAGTGTCCACATTGGGGGAGCTAAGAGGAATTGGGGGGTTCTCACCTGCTGGATTAGGAGCTACTTTTAGCCCCTCACACCTCCCCCAGTGAAGCTACCTACCAATCCCACCCCAAATTATTTCAATCAGCTCCCAGCACTGGGCACAGCTTGCAGGATGGGAGGTTTGGTGGGCTCAAAAGTGGAGGGCTGGCTGGGCCACAGAGAGGAGAGAGACCGGAGGGCTAAAAACAGCCCCATGCGAGGGGGCAGGTGTAAAAAGTGCAACCCTGGGACAGTGTCTGAGCTTTCCCAGCCCAGAGGCTGGACTTGCAACTGTACAGAAGTTCAATTAGATCAGTCTCATCTGATCCAATTGAAGTTAAACTACCTCAGTAGGGTAGTTTAACTTAGGTTGGATCAGCCATTTTTAGACCAATCTAAAAGTTCTGAATGTCTATTCAGTTCTCACTTAGATCTCTAGTTAAGTCAGTCTAATTGTAAAGTCCACACCTGGGCAAACTAAGTTAGATCTTGTGGCCATTTTTAACATGATCTAACCTGCCCACAAATCTGTACCTAGTCTGTTAGTACTGAAAAAATCTTGTTGGTGGAGTTGCATAAAAAAAAGAAGAAGCTAAGGACATAGTCTAGAAAGTCCAATATGCTCATACAGGTGTATCCTAAATGATAAAGATGCAGTGCAATGAGAAATTTGCATTTCTGGTAGCAATAGTGCATTTATTTTACAAACTATGGACTTTTGAGCTGACATTCAACAAAATTCACTGACTTTAAAAAAATCACTGTTCTCTGTATTCTAGTCTCTACATATACATTTTAGACGACCTCTATATAGGCTTTAGTACTTTATGCCTGTGTTACTTTCTCATGTACTTTGCTGCAAGCAGTAGTAAATCTGAGCAAAATCTGACAGAGAGATCAAGACAGAGAGCAAGTGTGCACATGAGAAAGCATGTGCGCAAGAGAGAAAAAGAGAGAAAAAAAGAGA
>NW_017729031.1:11101461-11109275 GCF_001723915.1 Gavialis gangeticus | reverse complement strand
AGCATGTGCGCAAGAGAGAAAAAGAGAGAAAAAAAGAGAGAAAGCAAGAATGCGAGAGAGAGAGAAAGAGAGAAAGTGTGCGCAACAGAGCACGCACAAGGCAGCGAGCAAGACCGAGTGAGGGAGGGCAAGAAATGGAGAGGGCAAGAGAGCAAGAAAGAAAGAGAGTGAGGGAGGGTGCATGCATGTGAAAGCACGTGTACAAGAGTGTGAGTGAGAGAAAGCATGAGACAGAGCAAGGCAGAGGGAGCAAAGCATAGAGAGCAAGGGTGAAAAAGGAAGAGAGCAGAAAAGGAAGAGAGAGAGGGATACATATGACACTAAGTTTAAAACATGGCTGTGTACTGCTTTTTGTGATTTATTAATATGATATTGTCATATCTAGGAGTAGTGAGGCCTTGATCTGTGAGCTCCTCTCTCTTTTCTGCTCTTTCACTCTTTCTTTTTCTTTCTCACTGTCTCTTTTTCACTGTTTTGCTCTCTCGCTCTCATTTGCTCTTTTGAGTTCTCTCTCTCTCTTCCTTTCTTTCTCTCCCCCTTTCTTTCGCTCCCTGTCCCTCTCCCCTTCTTTCTGTCCCTCCTCTGCAGGGGAAGGAGAGCGGGGCAAAGAAAGTGCACATGCAACGAAGGGAAAGAGAAGGAGAGTGCAAGCAAGTGAGGGGAGAGGGAAAGAGAGGAAAGGGGAGAGGGAAGGGAGAGGGAGAGAGAACCAAAGTGAAAGACAGAAAAAGAGAAAGAGCGTAAGAACAACTAAGAGAAAGAAAGAACAAAAGAGCAAGAAAGAGAAAGAGGGAGAGACAAAACAAAGAGAAAGAGAGAGAAGCTTACAGGTCAAGGATTCACATACTAATCTTAGATATGACAATACCATGTTCAATTAATAAATCACAAAGAGCTGTATACAGCCGTGTTCTAAACTTAGTGTCTTATATACTAAAAGAGCAATTAATTTTGATTTACTAAGGCTGTTATAGCATGTTAATTACATAGCATTTTTAAGTTTAATAGGTATATTTAAGTTTAATAGGTATATCTACATTTTAATTAGTTATTAAAAAAAGGACACCTATTAGCAGACAGCATACACAATTAATGCATCTGGTTACAAGGACAGATGCTCTCATCCATTTTACTCTATTTATTAAAAAATCCATTTAACTTTAAAAAATCTATATTAACTTTTTTAGTGAAAAAGAACAATTATTGATTAAACAATAGATTTTTATACCATTGTGTAACATTATAAATAATTTTCATTTCACCAAATACATCACTATGTGTATAAAGTAGTCATGAATTCCACCCCCTCCCCACTTACCCAAGTCACTTTAATAAATACATGCCTCATGCTTATGATTTTCAATTCCATTTCATTTTAAAGGACATATCAAACTAGTTGGAATTCCCACACAATTGCAGGACTAAGTTAACCCATAACCATAATTAGGCCATATAATTTTGAGTTACCTCCTGTAGTGCTACATTCTTTAAATTTGTTTAATCATGCTCCTATATGGTGCAATGGACATAATTCAATGAATAAATGGCTTTCAGACTTTCAAAATGCTACATCAAATCTCTTCTATTTATGCAACTCTGGTGCAGCTCCTGTTACCTACTATCATGCACAGCTCCTCTACCATGTTAGAAGTTCTAAACCAATCTGACCAGATTAACTGGCTAAGAAATTGCTGGATCTCTTCAGCACTGCCTTGTCTACCAAGGTCCCTTTAATTTACATTCTCTGCTGTCCCATTGCCTGAAATAAGCATAGAACACTACTCATAATTTATTATAATTAGTAAAAAAAACCTGTCAGGTGCTTAAAATTGTGGAAGAATATTGTTTCTCTGAAGGCAATCTGCATATTTCCCCCCTAAGATCTCTCACCCTGGCAAGGTCCAAAGATGACAAGAGGGAAACAGAAAATTATTCATGCAGGAACCTAAAATATTGGGAGACTCCTTCCTTTAGATATAAATTGACTATTTCCAGCTTAATGAGTCTTTATTTCTGATGTAAATAATTTTTAACAAAAGTTATCATGAAGGGAGAATAAACTACTATGCAATATAGTTCTATTGCGGATTAAATTGATCAATATTCATAGAAACAAGATGTCTTTGGAAAGGTTTGCTCTCTCCAGTGACTTAACTCTGGTAAAATACTGTAGTATTGAAGCAAAACACGTAAGAACACCCAAAGTTGCCCTACTGGAACTACTCATTGCAGTGGAACACTAATCCCAATGACTAATTTCTATGACTTTGTTAATGTTTCTCTAATTTAATCAAGTGATGATTATGCAAAACTGCTAATATCCTAGCCTATCAGAGTAGTTTGAAAAGGGCATTAGCCCTTCATCCCCATCTAGTCCCTGTTAGTCTCATTCAGTAAGGAAGTCAGATGCTTTCAACTGCACACACATCCCTCAGAATGTAAAAACAAGCAATATTCTGTGTCATATGGTGACAAGTACAGTTCAAAGTACCATTATCACTTGTTCTCATGGTGATAATTAATCCCATCATCATTACCATAATGAGAAACCATGTTCAGAAAATGCTGATTGAAAGACTCCAGTATAAAAAATACAAGTCACTCACTGCCCTATCAGCCAAATTGATTCTTATATACTTGCTGCAGATTAGCAGTCTTCCAAATAATTTTATACCCCATCCAAAAACTTTTCTAGTGTTCTTGTACTTCGCGTCATGATTTTTAAAAATATTCCACTCCAGATGAACTGCTAGGATTATACATTTACTCCTTAATTTATGATTAATCTTTAGCCTTAATCAGAATCTTTGCCTGCTTTTCCTCTCTTCCCATAACGTGATCCATCCCTGAAATGAAAGAAAAAAGTCTTTAGTTATGCAAGAAGTGCTAAAATCCATGAACTGTCACACACTTACATACTTTTCAAACAAAGAACTGGAAAAAGCTGAGGATGAAACCCTCATCTCTATTCTAGCCCCTTTACACAAAATAAAAGGGTAATTGTGACATAAAACGATCCTAAAAAGTGACCTACCTACTGGTGGCACTGGATTTATGACCCAGACACCTTGTTCTGGGCAGACTCAAACCTCAGACCAACTATGACTTCATCCATTTGATCACAGACAAATGTTATTGATACACAGTGATACCAGATAAGAATAATTCAGGCAAGGCAATCAAAATAACCCCCCTCTCTGATTCTATATCTACTAATCCTAGGGTTCACAGAGAAAGGTACATCTGATCAGTATGCAAGCTTCACCCTGTGGTTCTTTCTTGAATGTCATCAGTCTTAGAGGGTGAAGGCCAAGGTCCAGCCCCCACCAGTGAGGTAAATGAGACAGGCTGGTGGTGTGCTCTCTCTCTATGGTGGCCTTGACTTCCCCCCTCAGGGACCCTTTGCTACTCTGAAATCCCTTGTTTTGAATCCTTTTTCTCCTCTGATGACTCTTCATTCCTGGGCATCACTGAGTGGTCTCCCTGAGGTCATTGTACTGTCCATGTTCTGTTCTGTCAGCATATTCTTTTTTTTCCCAACTCCACCACATGCACACGTCTTAATTTGGTCATTTGCTGGTTTCTTAATTTGGACATCCCTGGCCTCCTAATTTGGTCCATCCATCAAAACCAGAAATCCCAAGGGCTCTGTAGTTGGGCACTGTGACCTGGTGCCAATGCTTTAAAGTCCCTAATCTCTGTTATGGATACACTGTATATATTTCCCAGCCTGTTTATGTCCACTCCAGACACAGTGGGCCTTAAAGGAAACAGTCACAAACAGGCTTTTGGAAACCAATGAACACTTGCTGTTCCTCTAAACCATTGTTCTAATGCAATATCTACTTTACCTACAAGGCAATTCCTGGAAGCAAATCTCTAAATATAATTTTGTAGCCATCACCTACCTGGCCATAAGAATTCCTCCACTTTCAGCACACTTGATGACAGACTATACAGAACCAGGATTAGGTCTGTTTACTCCCTGTGTGACAGTAAGAGGTATGCAGAGGCTCAACAAACAGCTGCATGGGACTACTGAGGTGTTTTACCTGTTTGCTGGGACTTATTTCAAAAGGTGCTATTTCATCAGTCAGCTGCACTGGACCTCTAATGAACTCCAGTTGATGGGATAAGCAACACCCTTTGAAATAAAAGTTCAAAGACAACCTTAATTCAGCAACCTGCTGCTAATCACATGGGTTTATGAAGCACCAAGATACAAATATCCAGTTCTACTATATTTTATGAACTTTGGAAGAGGCAGGCTAAGAGTGTGCGAGGGAGGACTAGAGATATCCAAATAACAACAACTGCAGACATTCTGTTTATGGTTGCCACCTATGTGGCAGCTTTTGGAGGCTGCTGTAACTAAGGCCATGGACAGACATTACATTTGTAGAGCAAATTATACCCTCAAAGTGCTATAAAATGTGTGTGCAGCTGTTCAAGCTGTTTGTAGCACTAGAAAGATGCTGAAGAGTTACAGCATATACTTGCAAGAGTAGCTTCTTGGCAGGGCTACATTTTGTAGCACTACTGTAATTCCTGTCCAGTTACATAGTGCTACAGGGGTCTATAGAATGCCTTGGAGGCGGAAGGAGGGAAAGGAACTGACTTATTGACAGCTTGTCTAGCTATAGCAAGGGTTTTCAACCTTTTTAAATAAGTGTACCCCTGGTGGCCAGATGAGGAGTGGGTGGAGGGGTGGAGGGAGTGCAAGCTGTGTGCAAGCTTCCCCCAACCCCACCATCATCCCACTGGCCAGGCAGTGCCTGTGCAGTCTGAATAAAGGTGCCACTGCCCTCAAACCAGCCCAGCCCTGCTCCTGGAGGCCGCAGTGCTCTGTCCCCGCCTATGTGTACCCCCTAGGGTCTTCCCGCATACACCCAGTTGACAACCCTGAGCTATAGTGAGCTGTTAAAGAGCCCTGATGGGACCTGTTTTCCCCTTCTAGAATCCCACGAAAATCTGTTCTTTTCACATGGGCCATGGTAGCTCTTACCACTGCCACAGGCCCCACAGGATGTCCCACAGGAACATGTGGATCACTTACAAGGAGAGTGGGGCAGAGTGGAGACCAATCTCCTCTTTCTCCCCCATGGGTAGCTATGGGCTGTGCTGGATAGTCCCAATAGTTGCTCTGGGATAGACACAAGGTCTAGGGCAGCAGCTGCAGCCCAATTCACCTGCAAGGGGTGAGGGGCAGAAAGTATACACTCTCCCACACAAAGGATGATTAGGGGCTCTCAGCTCTGGTTACAGGACTGGACCTGGGTAGTAGCCAAGGGTGCAAACAGATACCCCAGGTAGCCCACAGGGGCTACAGGGGTGAAATTAGGCCATGTCAGCTCTACAGGTAGCCAGGGGCTGACTAATGCTTCAAGTTCCTTCCAACTGAAGCTTATATGTTTTCAGATGGAGATAGCCTGCTTTTCTTCTCAGTGCCTCTTGATAAAAGTGGGTATTTGAGATGGCTGGAATATCTATCTGCCCCTACAGAGCTATAAATTTTTGTAATGCTACAAAGAGCTGAAATGTTTTGTAGCACTACAAATCAATTCTAGGGCTGTGAAAAATTTCACCTGTAGTTTCATTTTGATGCTGTTTTGATTAGTTTCGAACTCGAAACAGCAACATCGAAATGAAACAGAGAGCTTAGAAACAGCCTCAAACAAAATGAGGCAAGTCAAAATGTTTCAAAATTTTCAAAATGTTTCGAGTTTCAAAGCTCAAGCTGGGCTTGCCTGCAAGGAAACAGAAACTAAAGTAAGGAGAGGCAGGGGAAAGGGGGGGGAGGTGAGGAAGGACGGCTGGCTCTCATTATTGACTGTGTAGATGGCCAGTGACTGTCATCCTTTCCTGAGGTCCCTTCCAACCCCAGTGCTCTAAAGGAGGGATGGAAAAACTGCATAAAAGGCAGCATTGTTTGAACTGCCCTGCTTTCTGCCTTGGTGTCACTTGAGCGAGGGCGCACCTTAACACACACACAGTGTCACCCACCCATGCCATGAGTTTTGCCTGCCAGCAGCCAGAGGTGCAGGGCCCCAGAATCCTCTGCACCTATCTCCTTGAAAGGTAGCAGGCTTCATGGTCTCGGCATGGCTAGCAAGCCTGCAGCTTTCACCCTGCTGTGCCTTAACACACACAATGTCACCCATGTCATATGGTTTGCTTGTCCACAGCTTGAGGTGCAGTTTTCCCCGAACTTCTCCACCTATCTCCTTGAAACTTGGCAGGCTTAATGCCCTTAGAAGGGGATATCATTCCTGCAAGTTTCATCCAAATCAGGCCAGAAATGATAAAGTTATGGGCTGTTTCAAGCTTCCCCAATATAGCCTATGGGCAAAATGGTGAAACAGCATTGAAACAGCAAAACTGTTCTGACAAAACAAAACAAAACAGCAGTTTTGAATCAAAATGAAATTCAAAATGAAATGCTGTTCTGTTGAAACACAAGTCAAAACAGAATGGTGCCATTTCACACCGTCCTAGTGAATGCCTCTTCATACTTTAAGAGGTCTAACCAAGCCCATTCAGATAGCACACTCAAAATGTGCCAAGTTCTGTAGTCAACAGCACACAAGGGAGTGATGCAACTAGAACTGCATCCTGGATGTAATGCTTCCAGGATGACCCAGTACCCACAGACAGCTACGTGGACTGGGCACAGTCTTCGATAGGAATCTCAAGCAAGGCTTGAATTCATGTCCCTGAACCTAGGGTGAGACACCTTTACCTTTCTGCCTCTTCACCAATCATATAAATGTTACCATGTGACAAACTAGAAATGGTGCATGAGTAACTAAATCATCATAAATTATACATTCTGTACTTGAAATGATTGACTCAAATTGTGGAGCCTGGGACCAAATTTTGTGGGCTTGCCACAAACCTGGGCTCTAATTTCATGGGAAATTTCAGCTGACACCCTCTATGCTCCAGATTGGCTGGGGGAAATAGCAGACATATGTGCTGCCACCATCCCACTGCCCTGGCCTGGCCCCACTCCCTGCTTTGCCCTGGCCTGTACAGTGGGAAAAAACAGCCCTCCCCAGCCCCAGGGACAGATTGCTGCCTCCCCACACCTCCCTGGCCCCACACAGGAAGGGGCTGCTGTCCCTGACCTGTCCCAGCCAGCCACACTCACCCCCCAGCCTGGCTCGACTCTCCTCAACCCAGCCCCACTCCCCCCATGATAGCCTGGCCATGCTGCCCTGCCCCCTGGCCCCATGCAGGCATGGGCTGCTGCCACCCCACTGGCCCCTGGCCAGCCCTGCTGAGCCCCCCCATCCCACCTGGGCCATGCTGCACTCCCCCACCCCAGACCTGCTTTGCTCCCCTCAGCCCCATCCCCCACCCTCTGCAGCATACACTTGCTGCAGGATGGGCCCAGGTGAGCCAAGTTACTATGGCTGCTGAGCAAAAAAGCAGGGCTGAGCCTATCCCTATCTGACTGGGCTGCAGGGCTAAGAGACTGCATGAGGGCAACCCTCTTGCCCAATCATCAATCGAGGTGGGGGCAGCAGCCAGAAGAGAGAAAAAGGAAGACCATTTAATTTTTACACGTAGCCCTAATTTCCCCACTTTTTGTGGGGGCTTTTTATTTATTTATTGCAGAAAATGCCCGATTTTGCATTTTCTGTGAAAATCACAAAAGAGTGATTTTGATCCATCTCTAATTATAACTTTTCATAAATTTACATCTCACCCGCAGTTGCATCACATTTTATTATGCCCCACTCTCCTGGGACTTATTCTAAGTCCTTGAGCTACTCCCAAAGTCATCTTTGATAAAAAAAAAAAAAAAAAAA
>NW_017729031.1:11076518-11101311 GCF_001723915.1 Gavialis gangeticus | reverse complement strand
AAAAAAAAAAAAAAAATCCTCAGCCCACAAAGGAAATGTTTCCTACATCCATTCACATAGTTGTTTTCTTTTTTCCCCTAGTGACTGCAACCAGCATGTTGTTTTTTTTTAATGAAGACTGTGGACTATAAAATTTCCAATCAGGTCTACCAGTGTTATTTTTTCTAGAGTTAAAAGAAAAAAGAAGGGGGAATTAAAAGTCTAATAGGTCATGAAGGAACAATGATCTTATGAGCTGAGATAATGGATTAGGATTCATGCCACCTAGATGCTATTTCTGCTGCTGCCTCCTGATCTTGGACAAGTCATTTCATCCCTCTCTAACTCAACCTTGGGTTTGATCCGGTTAAATGTTCTTATTAATGGCTTTGATACAAAAATTGCAGAGTTAAGGACATTCACTGATGACACAAAGTTAGGAGCCTTTGAGAATACAACATGGGATCAGTATGTAACAAGAATTAGATGACTTTCAAAGTGAGTAACAAAAATAGTATGATGCTTAAGATCACAAAGTGCAAGGTCAAATATTTTGGAACTTGTAAAAGAATTTATGCTATAAGCTGGGAACTTGGTTGGAAACAACAGAAGGAGAAAGAGACCTGGGTATATTAGTCAAGCACATAATAGCTGAGTCAAAGTGATACAGCTGTGAAAAAGGTAAATGCAATCTCAAGATGTACCAAGTAAGGCTGTACTGAGATAGGGTAGTATTAAGTCCATTGAACAAGATTGCTAGCACCTTCCTGGGGATACTATGTATAATTCTTGTCACATTTTTAAGGAAGACAGAAAAACCAAAAATCACTCAAACAAGTACAGAGAGGGGCTACTAAACGATCAAACAGGAGATTCTTAAGGGAAGAAAAACAAAGCTTTTGGAATGTTTAGAGTAGCAGAATGAAGGCTGGGAGGGGAGGAGATTGCTCTTCACAAATATGTCAACGGGTAAACACGAGGGAAGAAGTAGTATTTAAATTAATATAGAGTGTTATTATAAGTAAAGATTGGTATAAAGTCAAGGGAATTTACGCTGGAAATTCTATGACTATTTCTAACCTTCAGAGTGAGGTTCTGAAACAGTGTTCTATGAAGGGTATGGGGGAAAACACTAATTAGTTTTATGATGGAGCTTGATCTCTTTGGGGACAGAATATATCATGTGGTTTCCTGTGACAGCAGAGGACTTAACTTGATAGCCCAGGAGGTCTTTTCCAATTTTATCTTATGTTTGTAATTGAGTGCCCAGTTCCCAGTGACATCAATGGAGCTGGCAGCCTCACTCACATTTACTTTTCTTTAAAAGTTTCAGCCACATACAAAAGAAATAGCATAGTTTAGTATAAAGTTTTCATTGTACTTGCTTGTATTGATGTGTCTTGACAATGCCATTCAGAACTAATGCAAACATCACAAACTCATTCTAATAACACCTTTATATCCTACCACATGCTTCTATATATAGATATATATACACACTTACCAGATACATATACATACAATAAATATAAACAGATTTCACATAAAAGTCTATATATTATTACATTATTAATATTAGTAGATAGTATTTGTACAAGAGTATAGTTTTCTGTGTTTACCAGTACTTTGAACAGATTTAGGTATCCTTCAGGTCTGATGCTATTAGGAACAGTTATCCAAGCAGAGAGTACAGACAACCATCAACTTTAAAATAATTTTTGTAGGACTAAAATCTTCAGTGGTTTTTTCTGCAACTTACTCACCTCATTTCCATGATCATAAGAAACTGTAATATTAAATTATAACAACAGCAATCAAAGACATGGGGAGCAAGAGGATTCTCAATTGCAGCCCGTGCAACACTCTCAATATCACCATAGAAGATATTGAAAAGCACATCAATTCACATAACTTCCTACCAGTGCCCATTGTCTTTTCAGTTCCTAATGATGCTGAAGTGTCTCCATGATTAAAATTTAAAGGTTTCCCAGTAACCAAGTAATTTGCCCAAAACTCCTTATCCAGCACTCACCATGAACACTCTAATTTTAATATACTATTAATCAAGCTCCAGCCAAGTTTACTACTGATACTTTCAATTACAGAGGAACTAACTTCATTCTTCTCAGTGTGTCAGTGAGAGACCACTTCCTTGATTAGCCATACACCCTAAAAACAGATGGATAACAGACTCGAGTTAGATACTTGAGTTAGATGCAGAAGGGACTATCTGTTGTGAATCAGAGTAAACAAATTCAGGTACTTCTATGGTGTGATAAATTACTGTATGACCATAAAAGACTGACTGTTTTTTTTAACTTTCAAAATGTGATATTAAAATTGGAATTTATTTAATTAAATGAATTAATAAAGTGATTACTTTAACAGACTAGTTTTAAAAATCAGAATACATTTGTATATACATCTAAATATATACAAAGCCACAAATATATGCTTGATTTAAGCAGGTGATAAGACCCACTAACTTCAGTGGGGTTTCTCATGCTCAAAATAAGGCATGTGCAGATGCGACTGCAGGATCAGTTCTCAGAAAATGATTCCCAGTACAATTTGTCAGAATTCCAATAGATTGCAAATAGCTATGATTTGTCACACAACATCCGGTCTCCTCCATCCACAATCAAATGGACAAATAAGGGGAAAAAACCAATACAGACTGTGAAACTGCTGCTTGTACAAAATAAATAAATAAATACAGTGGAAGTCACCCATACCTTCCTGTGCTTCATTGGAGAAATGTATCTACTCACAGGAGCATCTGCTCTACTAATGAAAAATAATTTGTTTTGAGTTCAAGTTTGGGGGGGGATTTGGGTGGAGGGGGAGTTAGGTGTTTCTTTTTACAAATCAATAGCTAAAACCAAAATTTATAACCATCTACGGTCAGAGCATTTTTACAAATATTGCCGACATGGTGCCAGGCCCTTTTAATTAGTGAGCCATGCTAATTAAAAGCAACCGTGCATCACGTGCATCAGTAGCTCAGCACATCCCCATGGCAGTACACTTTGAACTAAAGCGCAGTGAACAGGCTTGTTTAATCAAGACTGCTCTGATACACTGGATTTTCAGCACATCAGAGCAGGCTCCCCGCATGTGTGCAAGAGCCCTCAGTGTTCAGGAAAAGTTTAAAACTAAACAGGATACCCACCCTTGGTAATACAGAAAAATGAACTTCAGTATTTTCCCAGGACAGAGAGTACTTGGCAATCAGCAGCACTCAAACATGTCATAAGTTACATGTTGAACAAACCCATTTGTTTAGTTAGATGACAGAAATATTTAGGCAGAATTGTTTAAATTTACTTCTAACAAAGTTGGTTCAGAATATCATTACATGAGTTCTAGTTCTGTTTTTAAGTCGCTTGACTGAATATTTTTCAACAGGAAAGCTTTATAACACCTTCACATCTACACGTCATTTTCCCGACATGTACACAGAGGAACCTCAAGAACAAACTATCATTATCCCATTCCCACTTGCCACGGCTGGGTTGTAAAGCCATCTGAGAGATTATACTTGTGAGCATTGACTATAAAGTTCATATCTGAATAACAGACCTTGAAGCTAAATAATAAAAATCAGTTCTGAAATAACTGTTTAAATAGTCTTCACTTAACAGTAATTTTAAAACATTTAGGAGTCACAAGATAGCACTATGGAGAGCTGATCTGGCTATTTGAGGGCAGAGATAGTATGCATGATTCAGGTCATGTTGCAGATTATACTTGTGTTAGCTGCACTTAAAACATGAGTGTCCATGCATTCAAGCAGCAAAACGTGTGGTAAATGTAATCACATCAGAGCAAAGTTACAAGTTGTCATAGGAGATCTCCAGATCACGTTAAATAACGTGTTCAGCTACCATCAGACTGCTGCATGGAGCTAATACAAGTTCAAGACTGGTGCTGGTGTGGGGCCTGGCACTGATAATCAGCTGATTGTAGGTTCTAGTCAAGCACTGCACCAGATCTATTTCAAGCCTGCCAGCAGCAGAGACCCCAGCTCACCCTGAAGATCCAGCAGCAGACATGACACCCCTTCCCAGATTCAGCTCCCCATGCCCCACACTGCCTGCCACCAGCAGCAGAGATCTGGCTCACCCCGGCATGTCAGGGGCTGGTGTTCCCAGGCTGGGCAGTGCTGGGCACACAGAGAGGAGGGCACAGGCTCCAGGCATGGTTGCATATCCTCATGTACAGACATGAGACCTACAATACCCACTGTCAGGGTAGTGTTGGCAGGAGTGGGGCTACAGATAGCAGTAGCTCTACCCAGAGTAGGCTGAGATTTTACTAAGCATTATACCTGCTCTAACTTTCAATGCAGCATGGTAATGCTTACTACTACCAAATAGAATATGTACTTAGTGTCCCATGCAACAAGGCCCTAAGAAAGATTTATTATGGTGCATTTCCTTTTCAAAGATTAACCTATTATCAGTAAGTCTAATATAATTAAATTGGAGTCTTACTAACAATTATTATGCATATAACTGTCTCAAATGTCCACATATATAGACCATGCGTAGACAAAAAAGAGACGTGTGCACAACACTTTAAAGCTGGTTAAATGCTTTTGCACTGCTTTACTGGTGTTGGTATTTGCATGTGTTGGCGGCATATTGTGCAGTAATTCCAGCTGCTGTAGGAAATTCAGCGGCATAATGTGCCTTAAATGACTTGGGGCACAACACCCTAAAAGTCCTCCAAGGAGTTTTAGTTTGCCGCCCTACAGCCACGAAGCGAAGCACCAGGTGCCGTGCTGCTCACAGGCTCTGCAGGAAGCCTGTATAGGCAGCCTGGCAGCAGCCTGGGAAGGCAGGCTCCATCTTTTTTCCCTGGAGCCTGCCTGCCTGAGCTGCGTGGGGGCTCGCTGCAGAGCCCCCAGGACTGCCCGAGCCAGGTGCCTGTGGGCAGCTGTCACCAGGGGGGGCACTGCTGCCATGCACGGAAGCACCAGCCCCACCTCCTGCAGCCCAGGAACTGCTGTGCCCACCAGCAGCTCACCCTCCCCTCCCTGCCACCAGATATGGGAGGTTTAAATTGAAGTGGTGTTTCATCTGCACAGACCACAAGCTACTTTTTGGCAAAATAGTACATGCTATTAACTTTGTGACAGCAGGTCTCACATATCTAACTTCACAATCAAGCATGTTTCAATGAAAGGGGGAATATTGGCCAACACCTGCCAATAATGGGAAATAGTACATGTGCCTTGAGTTAGGCAAACTATTAACACAAAATTAAATGAAACATGAGCTTTGGGAGGGTTTCATTTTTGCCTCACTCTATGGACACCTTTGTGTAACTGAACGGCACTCCTGCTAAAGATTCTTGTATTTCTGGTTGCAAGTGCTGTGCTGTTCTAACATAATTGTCAAAAATAATTAGAGCAGCATAAAAATAGATGGGGTCTCAACAGCAGCCCAAAATTTACATCAATATCAAGAATGTTCCAAAGTTCAAGGATGTCTGAATCTAGATTTGATTCAGCCCATAATAGTTATAGAAGCTAGTTGTAAAGTGTGAATCCATACGATTCTTCTTTTCAGCCCAAGCTCTAAACCCATGTGATGCATTTAGATGTTTCTAATCAAGAGCTTTTACAGGACCACCTCTGCTTCTGGAATATTAATATTAGTTAGTTAAGTCTTCTTTCTTTGTGACAAGTGATCAAAAGAACAGCAAAAGTACTTTAAACAACAGTAAATTAAGACCGTCAAAATACTAAATATGGAGAACATTCGTGAAACAAAAGATCTTGGGCAGATTTCTCTCAACTATCAAAACTCGAGTGCCATCCTGGGACACCCTAATTTGGTTCAGATTAAGCCAATGAAAACTAACTATTGACCCACTGTGCTAACCAAAACTCTATTTAAAATTTAAAAATATTTGGGCAAGATCCATCTTCCCAGTAATCACACCTCTGTTCATATTTACTAATCACAGATTAGAGACTGAACTCAAAAAGTTCTTTTGGTGTTCCTGACCAACTGTGAAAAATCTTCTCACTAGGTATTTGGCCCAATTTTGGAGAATCATCAAACTTGGAAAAAATTAAGTCAAAAAGCCCAAGTTCTTGTTGTTTATCCAAAATCAGATTCCCAGGTTTTGAAGGTGCTTATTCCCTGAATTTTTTTTTCAGAAATGCAAATGAACTGTCTAAAAATACAAGATGCAAGAGTATTAAGAATCACTCTAAAACATGGAATGAAATTTTACTTTACCACAAACGCATATTACCTTGGTTGCAAGATTTACAATGTTAACCAATTCTTTTCTGTCAACCAGCAATTTTTTGGCAGATCCCTGTTGCATGATTCATGAAGGACCAGTAAAAGGCTAATTGTTCAAATTAATTTGCGTAAATGACTAAGCAAGAGATAACAAAATTACATCTGCACTTGTTTGGCAAAGATTCAATAGCAGCGGCCCTGTACTGCCAGCTGCTTCCAGACAACACTCTTGCAGAAATTAAAAGCTACAAATATTAATTAATACACTTTTTTGGTACGTTAATTTGCACTGAAAGGTTCCGGAGTGCAAAACTGCTGAGAAGATGAACCATGATAATTAGAATTAATGGGATGGATGCATGTTTTTTGCAGCTGAAGTTTTAAAAACCCATGAATGGAACTGGGAACTTGAAACTGACATTCTCATAAATCTCTATGATAATGCAGCTATTAGTATTAGAAGGATTAAGTACTGTGGCTCCAGTGTTATCCATCACATGACACATTGTATCCCATCTGTCATTGCAGCAGCTAAGACATGATAGCTGTCCTTGAGGAAGCCATATGAAAAGCTTTGGGAATTCAAGGAATTGTGGTGCTGAGTGTCGGACTACAAAATGAATAGCTCAAACCTCTGACTCTCAAACAGAAATAATGGCCAGTACTCTGTACTTGTCAGCTTAGTGCTTTAACAAATACTCTAACTATGCTATCTGTATTTAAGTTAAGTTAAGCAGCCTGAATTATAGATAAATTAGGCAGAAAAAATTAACAGTTAAATGTCACAGATTTTTTCTTGAATTCATTTTTAACTTTACAGGTTTGATTTCTCCATATTAATTTTTACTGACTCCTACCTTATTAACCTTGCATATTTGTCTTAGACATTACTCTACCTCTATGAAAATCATTGAAACAAGGCTAAAGTTTGACATAAAATTACTAATCACAATATTTACCTCCTTTCACAGTGTTGTGAGGATGCCTGCATATTTGAAGATGCAAATGCCTACATAGATGCTTATATTATAGAAAGATTAGCATCAAGATATAATGCAACTTCCATTACATCTAAAATTTAATTTTAACATCTTCAACTCCTTTTTTTAAAATAGCAGTATAGCTCCAGCCCCCATTTATTTTAAAAATAGTACAAATAGTATGGGCATTTTTTCACTTATTTTGTGAATAAATATGAAGAATACTTACTGTAACTTAGAAATAGAAGTGGGAAAAACTTTAACGGATAAAGGAAGTCTCAAAGTGTATTTTTATTTCTATTTCATAATGTTGCAAGCCTGTTCAAAGTGACTAGAGACAATCGGTGAAGAAGCTGAAAGAGAAGGAATACTTATGGGGGGAGGGTTGAGATTCCCTTGGGGATGAGTAGCTCTGTAACACTGTACATGTAAATATCCAGTGCCAAGATCTTCAACTGGCATAAATAGGGGAAATTTACTAAGGAGCAATGAGCTTGTAATTGTTTGCATAGCTGGAAACTGAGCTTAAACGATAAAAAAACCTTTAACATCTTTAGACAGTGTTTTAAGGAAAGTTATTCAGAGGTATGCTCCCACTATGAAACAGAAAAATTTCAGATGTTCAGGGCTTGCCCATCACAAATGGACAAAACTTCACAGTTCCCATAAAACTGACAGCATCATAGCTGAAGTCAGTGCAGTGAACTGAACACTTTACAATTCATGGAACACCAATTTTTTTTAAAGGTAGCTGTAAAGAAGCATCATCAATTCTCGATGGTTATTAAATATTGGACTCCATTGCCATTATCTGAAGATTACATGTATTATGATTCCTTTTTTCCAGAATATAGAATAATCAGTCTTTGTACATAATAATATATACCTATATTTATTCTTTATTCTTCCAAATTGAAAAGTCATGGAATATTCAATTTCTGATGTTTTCTTTCAACCAAATAAAAAAAATGATCCTGACCTAATGTGGGTCATCAATATTATGCAGTCAGACATGGCACAATCTTACATCCAGCAAAGCCCTTCTACTGACTTCTGAAGGCACTGAATCAGGCACAGAGCAAAGTTTCTTAGCTATAGGCTCTTCAGTGTAACCCATCCACAGTCCGCAAGTGAGACCTCAGAATCTAAGACAGCCTTGTTAAACTTGCCTTAATACTATAAAAAGATCCATCATAATCTACTAATAGAAAGAAATACCCATTATATGACTATATGGACCGTCTTCATTGGTAAAAGTGGCATAATATTTGTATTCCATACTACACATCCAAAAATATATTATCTAGTAAGCTTTTAAAATTGTCATCATCTCTCCCTATACATTGAAATAACTAGTTTATGCTGCACTACAGTAAAGAGTGATTCAAAGGGAAAATCTTTTATATAGGAATGCAACTACCACATGGAACAAACTGTTAAAAGATTTTGAATCAAGACATACCAATAATTAAAAAGAAAATTGAATCATCTGACAAACCAAGAGAAAACAAGCATATAGATGATGAAAAAGAATGAGAAATAACAGTATACATCATAGAACCAATTCTTTAGATGATCTAGAATCTATTAAAATATTTTATGAATATATGATGTTATTGTTTTAAAAAGAGTGCTTTGCATTAGTATAGCATCTTCCAACCAAGGAGTTAAAAGTACTTTGCAGACATGAATTACATGAATCCAATAAAACCACTTTAAAATTACAGCAGTTTTATGGGTGGAAAAGTGGCACAGAAGAAAAAGCAATTTGCCCCAAATTGGTTAGCAAGTCAAGAGCAGAAACAGGAACTGAACTCAGGTGATCGCTTGTATTTTAGTTACACAATGAATCTCTATTTCATTGCTGGGCAACAGGTCTGGGCAACAAATGGGTTCTTAGGCCTGGGTTTTTTTGTTACAGACATTTTTAAGTTTTCAAATATTTTCATTTTTTACATCAAAATCAAACTGAGCACCTTCAAAAATAAGAAAAAGACTCCCAGGTCTTCTGAAATAGCCAAGAACCAAGTGATCTGTGTACTTGCTCAAGGTGTGGGAGACAGAGCTCAAGTTCCTGCTACAGTGAATATTTAATTTATTTGGTGGTTAGGAAACTTACTTGGGTTATAGAAGACAAAAGCTGAAATCTCTATTTTGTCTTATTCAGACCAAGGGATCTCTCCCACATATAAGGTGAGTGCTTATAAAAGGTAGATCAGCTTCTCTGGATGCAAACAGTAATTCCATCGTGGGCATGAGGAGATTTTTTATGAAAGATGTTTCCATGAAGAGGTTGGTGTTTTCCAACAATAAATTGTACAGTCAGACAGATGAAAAACCCAATCATCTTTAATGATAGGGTTCACAAACACAGCAACTTAAAGATCTACTACTTAATTAAGTGAACTTCCTTTAAATTATAATAGGACAAGATTAAGCAGCCTTAATGAAGAATGCTTAGACTATTATTTGTCTCCGAACTTTTACTGAATCCCTTTTCTTTCCCTGAAGACAGTCCATACCTCTCCCATTTCATCAGCATCACATCCTGAAGTAGGACACGAAGCTTGTCACAATTAGTCTTATCCTCTGCTTGATGCAGAGATTGCAAGTTTGCTTTAACCTTGCATAATAGCATTGATTTGTGCATTTCTCATAGCAAAAAGCAACATTGGTTATAAATACAGAACTGTCTGTAATTCAAGTAGAAATACCTTTTTGCTCCATGCACTAACCAGAAGGAATAAGAGCTTTGGAATTATTAAACATTTCCAGAGGTCTGATAGTAGACAGTATGTAGCTGTCATCTGAAACTAGGAGAATTTGTGCCACAAGGCAGTTATGAAATTGACTACTGCAGTAGTCAGTGACAAATAAGTAATGTACCTAAATATACCCACTCAATTCAGAGAACCTTTGGATGCTATGGAGATTCAGTGTGGGTGTATGGACTGATTTCTTAGCAGGAGGTTCATGGCTAAAGGCCTGTTCCTTTTAGTTTAATTTTATGTGCTTTAGAAATATGCCCTGACACCAAACACAAGAGCATGATTTAAAATTCAACAAGAGAATGGAAAAATCACCTATTTAAATTAAAATATATTGTGCCTAGGCATTTTTCAACAATGAAATATAAATAGGGACACATGAAGAGAAAAAACACTTAAAAACTAAAAATGGTTTGTGGAAGAGGTAAGAATAGGAAAATGTTGAGCATTTTGTTAGGAATTGAGGATATGCTCCAGCTTAATAGCAACAGTTACAGACGCATACGTTGGGTATAACCGCACATATTTTAGGCAACAAACTTGTTAGTGTCTGTGTAAGGACACATTGTCAGTATCTCATTTAGAGCTTAAGCACTACATTTTTAAAGTGGTATGAGAAGGATGTGCCTTTTTATTCTTAAATTACCTCTTTCATATAGGCATATCTACATGTCATGTTCTACCTGTTAGCCAGGGAATTAATTTCTAAAATGTATTTTCCATTCCAACACTTTTGTAGCATCACCTACCAAAGAAACAGCATCCAAAATACTGATTAATTTTGGGTGCTCTGGCCTGTTACTGTCAGTCATCAATCACCCTGATCACTGGCTTGTATTTTGTTCCCTTTTCCCCACCATCACAAACCCATTTTTAGATTACAGATTCTCCACTGACTTCTACCTATCTACCTACCTAATCTATGATATATCTGTACATTGTCTTGTTCATTTTGTGCTCTATTATTATACTAACAATAAAGTGCCAAGCTGACAGCCCTGGAAAATGAAGTTCTCTATTTATACACAAAACAGATGCAACTTGCATGCCAGCAGTTTAAGCTTCTCCAAACAGCTTACATGTCTCAATCCTGTTCTACAGGGACAGTGTCTGGGGGTGGGGTGGAAGAAATGAACCTAGGTCCTAGGATTTATATTTGTGCATCAGACATTCTAATTCTCTCATGCCCAGTTGCAACAGAGAGACCAAGAAAATATGTTTCTAATTATACATCTTATCAAAGGCTCAACACTTATATTCATGATGAGCACAAAGCACTTGTCTACCACCCCACTACCTATCCCTTTCTTGGGTTCTTCTTTTTAACCGTCTCTTTTATAAAGAGAGTTGGGTGCTTAAATATTTTAAGTCTACCAGTTTAAAAGATGTAAAACATTTAAAAATGCAAAATATTTTTTTTTTCTTCATCACTCAAGAAAACTTTCACGATTTTTTTTTTTTTTTTTTACTTAAAAAGTCTCTTTAGAGTCTGAATGCCACGTTTTAACCTAAAGGGAATTTTATTGCAGTTGTAAAGCCCTGAATATCAGGATATTTGTGCATTTGTGTGCGTGCATGCGTATATATAATCGAGATAGAGTGAGCAAGCAAGCAAGCAAGCGCGCCTGATAAACTTTAACTGTGACACTGCTACTAAGGGCTGCTATAATATCTGATGACAAAACTGACAGATTATTTCTGATGAGGATGTGGAACTCTTTTTGTTTTTAACCTGACCCTGAAGACATGTCATAACATTTGTAATATCTGCAATAAAGTGTCAACTATACTGCTGTAAGATTGCTGGAGCTCAGAGTTAAGCATTCAGTTTAGTGCTTCTATAGCTTTCAATTTAAAAGAAAAGATTCTTATTTTCCTTTTGGACAGTACAAACTTAGTATAGCCCTAATTTATCATGGTAAACATGAAGCAGTTATAGGAGACAATGGCTGCAAAAGCAGAAATCCAAGGGGGAGAAGACAAAGAGACTGAAACAAAAATGTCAGCAACCTCTAAATAAACCTCAAACATAAAGTATATTAAAAAGAGTTTTTAAAAGGACCTTGTAGTGAAGTTCATGTCAATGGCCACTTCAATAGCTGGTCTGACTTGATTTCAATCTACTGTGAACTAAAATTCTACTATGAACACCAAGCTAAACAAGGATCATGTATTTTAAAATCCGTTCACGAGAGATAAAAATGTCAATAATGTCTCCCATTCCCTGTAGTCTGATGCAATATTTTGTAGTCCAATAATTCAATTAGGGAAATAGATTATACTGCTCTGGTCTTACTGAACTCCTTATCTTCCATGCTTTTTTCAGTCTTGTTGTGTACCACATCAGTCACCATGATGGAAAAGAGACTAATACTTGCCATTGATATAATATCTACTCTTTTGACTAACAGATGGTATTTCTAAATGTGTGCAACACAGAATAAAACACTCCCTCTATCCTGATAAAGTTGCCTCAGTGATAATACTTTGATATCACTGAGTTACCACTGTGCAGAACTGCTTGGGGGGGAGGGGAGAAGGAAGGGGGGTTGACGGGACTCTGTTGCAATTAATATGGGCTGATTTCTTTTACTATATCATAGACTAAAAAGAAAACTGAGCTTCATTCCCCTAGAGATAAAACATTTCATTTATTTGTGTAACTTCCTCAGACTTTATATTCTCATGTGTTTCAGGACTTCAGTAGTTGCCTTCTTGTAATATTTCAGCTTTTAAGCTGTTTTCTTGCCTCACTGAACTCACATAAGACACATCTGAAAGCTTTAGTACAAATTTACTTCGAATAAAGTCTTCAATTCATTTTCATGGCACCAAAAAGACAGCTTTAATAACTGCAATGACAAATAAACTGGAAATCATTCCAGGCCTTTTCACTTAACTGACAAGTAGAACACTCTCATAATGAGCCGCAGGTTTTACGTTTTCTCTTTGACCATAATAGCTTCATTTAAGAGCGTCAGACCCTGACACTTCATCATTTATCTACATTATTTCTCATCTTCTTTCAAATAAATTATGGAATACTAGACTGAGCACATAAAAACAAAGTGACTTGTTATCTGTAAACAGCAAGATAAATTGTCCAGAAGTTCCTCATTTAGTTCCTTTTAAATTTAAGGGCAAGTTATTGGTTGTACCTTTTTTCTATCCCAATTTTTTGCATTTTCTTACAGCCATCTTATTTTTGTTGCCAGTGGCCTTTGTTCAGTCATCCAAAGCCTGATGATAGTGCAGAAGGCATAAAATAATTCCATTATCCCAGTGTTGCCCAGTATAGTATAGAGAAAGAGAGAGGGGGAGAATCAAACAAAGAACTTACATGGATTTCTCTCTTCTTCTGTAAAATTCCTAGTCCATAATATGTCTTGTCGTACTAGCAAATGTGACACATCCAGAGTAATGAAGAGTGGATCTGTAACTCTTTTAGCCTTTAGAGAGATAGCACTGATATTTACCTCTAGCATAAGGCCCCCTCCTCTGCTGAAATACATTAATGTCTGAAAGTTGTGTTGAATATTTTACTAAATTTACATTAATTTTATGTTTAAATTACATTGTTTAAAATATAATTAGCAGTACTTTGACAATTATATTTTAACTATTGATGACAGGTGGGATGCAAAAAGTTTGGTTTAATAATCTTTTGTATTTTTAAAGCACCTTCCCCATCTGAGAAGGCTGTAGAACTGCCCAAGCATTAATTAATTAACCCTTCCCGTAGCCCTGTGGAAACTTTTAGTTGTAATAATTCAGTTCTACAGATAGGGAAACTGAGACAAAGAAGCTAAATGGTTGGCCCACGACCACACAGCAAGTCAAGAGCAGGACTGGGAATTGAAATCAGAGATCCTGACCATCAGGCCTGAGATTTTGTCCATTAAAATCTCAATGGTAGAATAACAACCAAAACACTGAAAGGACCTTTGGAATCTCTTCAGAATCAACTTCCTTTAATTTGCAAGGCTTAACTAAAAATCTCAGGCTCTCTTGAGATTCCTGCTATATTATCTTTTCATTCAATTGTGTACAAAGATTGAGTTTTGAGTGGCAATTTTAGGTAGCTTTTCATTATTATTATTATTATTTTTTAACCAAAAACGCTTTTTACATTCCTATTTATCACCAGCTCTTCTTGATTAGCTCTTCTTGTTTGTGTATGCAATCATAATAAAAAACATAACAATGAAAGTCCCAAAGATCCTTAAGTGAATAAACACGAAAGGTTTAGTTGGATCAAGAAAGATAGCTTTCAGACTGGGCAAAAGAGACAGCCAAAGAGACAGGTAAACTGACCAAAGAAAGCGAGATGCTGAGGGACATTAGGGAATCAAGTTTTTGAAGAGGAGTGTCTGTATATCGTAAAAAATGTAATTAATGTTGAAACTTAACTACTTAGCACTTACTGGCCTATGAAGGCATATATACATCAAGCTCACTCCACGTCCACCCTTCCTGTCTTGACACACTCCAGCACATTGTTCCTCACCTCTAACTCTACAGAGCTGCTAAGTTTTATAGGAGGGAAGTCCAAGTCTTAGACATGGCTTGTCAGAACAGGGCTCCTTGCATGCCTGAACAACCGTACCAGTCACAGATGGTGACCCGAAAGTAAGGCTACAGCTCCACTTTCCCAGTAACTTTTCTTGTAAACTTCTTTTTTTCCACGCCCTCTCAAGGCCCTTGCTGCTGTGACTGAAACCACAGTGGGCTTACAGCCATCTTGAAATTCAATCAAAATTATCTATACAATGATGGCAACAATAAAATAAAAACAAAAATAAGAGTTTATGCCAATGTTTCTAGTTATAAGCCTTGGCATATCAGTTATAATTCCTTATATGTAACATTTTAATTATATCTCATCTCCAGTGTAATAGTTAGATATGCCATTTGATACAATTTCTTTCATTGGAAAATTTAAATGTAACTAAATTAGCAAAAATAAAGTAATAAAAGTTAATTGAGAATTATCTACTCCAAAATAACTTTAACTAGTAAATGCTTTGTGTGTTTATAAAAGGCTGATAATACAACCATATTTATGTAATGAATGTCATATTTAATTTACTGCATTTAATTGTTTTATACACCATTTTATAAATGCCTGGTAAGTGAACTACATATTAGTGCTTGTATAGCTAAAAAAAACCTTCTACAAATCAGATACAGCATTCAGGCAAAAATTCAATACATTTTGAGAAAAGGTAGCTACTAGCTATTATCTGCAAAAATATTAAGGAAAAACTGCATCTGTGACCTAAAAATGAGAGTGTTTAGTAACATCCTATGCACTGATGGTTCATGGATAAAAGCCTCAAGATAAACACACAAGTCAACTGGCAAAGATAACTGATTGTTTAAGAACTATAATTTCTTTCCAACACCTTCCCATTGGAATGGCATTATAACTGAATACATGATAAAATAAAGGTTGTTTCATCAGGTCTCCTTCAACAGAAAAGAGCAAAACCTTACCTTCCTGTGCAGCTTTCAACTAATGTGATTTGTAAATTCTAAAACATGAAAACCTCTGTCCAAGTCCACCCAACCAGTAAGGTTCCATTATTCCTAGTCAATTCTATTTTTAAGAATAGGCATAAGATTTTGGTTGTTACTTAAAAAATAAATACTCCAAAACCAACAATTCAACAAATCTTGCCCCATAATTATTCAAGAGCTCTAAAAACAAAATATGCTCCACATACTCCAGAGGTCACTATCCAACAATAAACCTCAAAGAAGGGAGAAGAGAGGATAGGATCATTTTCTTCAAGTAGCACTTTTTTCATAAGCTTCTAGTAAACAAAAGGTCACTTGCAAAACCCAGGCCAACAATGGAAAAACACTACTCTCTCAGTAGACAAATGACTGGAGAACCATTATTGTCACACATTCAATTGACATGCAGGTATGCAAATTATACAAATTCTACCCTTGGATATATATTTTCAATTTCCACTAAATTTGATGACAAAACTGCTTTTGCTTCAAAATTCTGCTTAAGGGCATTCTTCTTAATTGTTTATACCCACATCAAGAGAATGAGTAAAACATGTGGCTTTATCTAGCTAGTTATACAGATTGCCAAGAAGATCTGTATTTCTATGTAAATGAATATCCATTGAGTCTTAGCCATGAACCCACTATTTTCTGAAGCCATTCATTTACTGGATCAGTGCAAACTTGTGTAACCCTTATGCCAGTCACTGGATGGTAATCACAAGGGCCAGGTTCAAAATTGGAAGCATACGCTGCTTTCTATTCTGACTCAAGCCCCCCACAACTAGAGAATGATGCACTGGAGGATGATGCAGCAAAGGAAGCTGCAGGGGAAGACACGTCCACAACAAACACCAGGCAGGCTGAGTGACAACCAAGCAGTCAGAGGAAGAGATGCCAGGTCATCATGGTGGGCGACTCCCTCCCGAAAGGCACAGAGGGGCTCATCAGTCAACTGGATCCCATGGCACAGGAGGTTTGCTGCCTACCTGGAGCCAGGATCCGGGACATCACTGCAGGGATTCCCGACCACATCCGGCCCTCCGTTAACTATCCCATGGTCCTCATCCACATGGGCACAAATGATGTGGCCAGAAGTAGTCCAGACTGCGTCATGAGTAACTACAGGGCTCTGGGGGCCAGGCTTAGAAAGTTGGGGGCACAGGTGGTCGTCTCATCCATCCTTCCAGGCAATGGTCACCATCAGCATCAGAACACCTGCATCGGGGATGTCAACCTGAGGGTCCAGAGTTGGTGGTATCATACGGGTTTTGGCTTCTACAACAGCGATCCGCACTTCCATGAGAGAGGCATCCTGGGACAAGATGGTCTTCATCTCTCTTCTAAAGGTAAAAGGCTCTTCTCTTGCAGGTTGGCTAATCTCCTCCAAATGGCTTTAAACTAGGTTCATTGGTGGACAGGGAACCAGGGGTTAAGGAGAACCTAGGATCAGTGAGCCAAAAGCAATGCACTGTATCAGCCCAGGTAAGGACTAAGGTAAGCATTAAGGGGCCTGATAGACATTAGGACAGGGGGGTACCAAAAGCATCCATTGTGGGGCTTAAATATATGTATAGTAATGCTAGGAGCATGAGGAACAAGCAGGAGGAACTTGCACTCCTGCTTGCAAGCAACAACTTTGACCTGGTTGGATTAACTAAAACCTGGTGAGACCCTACTCACAAATGTGCAGTAGGCATTGAGGGTTACAGCTTGTACAGCTGGGATAGAGTGTCACTTTCTATGTTAAGGAACAATATACATCCTCTATAATCAAGTTGGGATCAGAGGAGAGCCAAATTGAGGTAGTGGGTCAGGATACAAGGAGGTTGGAGGGAAAAGGACTTGGTAGTGGGGGTCTACTATAGACCACCACACCAGGAGGATGAGCTAGACCTGGAATTCTCCAGACAGCTCTCAGAAATGGTACAGTCAACAGATATGGTTGTCATGGGTGACCTAAACTACCTGACATCTGCTAGGAGGAGCAGTCAGGCAAATCTAACCACTCACATAGGTTCTTAAGCTGCATGCAGGAGGTATATGATCCCACTAGGGGAAACGCCTTGCTGGACTTGGTGTTAGCTACAGGGGAAGACCTGGTGGAGAATTTGCAGGTACAAGGTAACCTAGGGAATAGTGACCATCGATTATTTGAATTCACTGTCTGGTGAAGGGTGGGTAAACTAACCAGTAGGGCTGAAGTGCTCGACTTCAGAAAGGCTAACTTCAGTGTGCTCAGGAGATTAATGAGGCATTAAAGCTCAAGAGCACTGGCAAAATAGGGATCTAGGAAGGGCGGTTGTTCCTCAAGGTAGTGATCCTATGGGCACAGAAGGAGACAAACCCATTGCACATAAAAGAGGGCAAAGGGGCAAAGAAGCCCTCTTGGATGAACAGGGAAGCTCAGGAAAGCTTAAGGGCAAAGAAAGAGGTATACAGGCTGTGGAAACAGGGGGTAGCTACCAAGGAAAAATATTCCTCCCTGGCTCGCACTTGCAGGGAATCAGTTAGGAAGGCCAAAGCAGGATTAGAACTTAGGCTGGCAACAAAACATAAGGACAATGAAAAGTCCTTCTTTAGGTATATAGAGAGCAAAAGGAAGGTGCAGGGTAGCATAGGACCCCTACAGGACAAACTATGGCAACTGGTGACAGAGAGTGGGGACAAAGCTGAGCTCTTCAATGAGTTCTTTGCATCTGTATTCCTAGACACAGGCCAAGAAAAATCTCCCAATTGTATCATTGATAAACACAGGAGGGACACCAACTCACCAACCGTTAGCACAGACTTAGTGAAGGGGCACTTGGGAGGGACTAGATGGGTTCAAAAGTATGGACCCAGATGAACTTCATCCAAGGGTGCTGAAGGAATTGGCCAGTGTCATAGCAGAGCTACTGGCATGGCTGTTCAAGCACTCATGGTACTCCAGTTAGGTCCCAGAGGACAGGAAAAGGGCCAGTGTTGTCCCTATTTTCAAGAAGGGGAAGGGGAAGGAACCAGAAAACTATAGGCTAGTTAGTCTCACCTCTATCCTTGGGAAAACTCTGGGAAAAAATCATTAAGGATCACATTTGTGGGAGCCTAGCAGGGGAAATAATGCTGAAAGGAAATCAGCACAGATTCACTGCAAATAGATCCTGCCTGACTAACCTTGTTTCTTTTTATGACCAGGTCACAAAATGCTTAGACGCAGGAGTTGAGGTAGATGTCATCTTCCTAGACTTTAAGAAGGCCTTCAATATGGTATCTCACTCTGTTCTCGTAAATAAACTGACAAGCTGTGATGTAGATGATTACATGGTCAGGTGAGTGGCAAATTGGCTTAGGGGTCGCACCTAACGAGTGGTGGTGGACGGGTCAATATCAAAAAGACGTGGGCAGTGGAGTCCCACAAGGCTCAGTCCTTGGACCGGTCCTATTCAATGTCTTCATCAGTGACTTGGACAAGGGCATAGACAGCACCCTGTCCAAGTTTGCAGATGATACCAAGTTATGGGGCAAAGTTAACACAGAGGGTAGGGAATGGTTCCAGGTGGATCTGGACAGGTTGGAAAAATGGGCAGAATGAAATAGGATGCAGTTCAACAAAGACAAGTGCAAAGAGCTGCACCTTAGGAAAAAGAACCACCAACACACTTACAGGCTGGGGGATGACCTTCTCAGCAGCACAGCAGCGGAAAGGGATCTTGGAGTCATAGCTGACTCCAAGATGAACATGAGTCATCAATGTGGCAAAGTGATCAACAAGACTAACCGCACTTAATCATGCATTAGCATATGCATGACAAACAAGTCCAGGGAGGTGATGCTGCCCCTCTATGCAGCACTGATCAGGCCACAGTTGGAGTACTGCATCCAGATTTAGGTGCCACACTTCAAGAGGGATGTGGAGAATCTTGAGAGGGTTTAGAGGAGGGCCATTCATATGGTCAGAGGCCTGCAGACAAGGCCTTATGAGGGGAGACTGAGGGACCTAGATCTCTTCCGCCTTCTCAAGAAAAGGCTGAGAGGTGATCTTGTAGCTGCCTATAAATTCATCAGGGGAGGGCAGCAGGGAATAGGAGATGCTTTATTTACTAGGGCACCCCCTGGAGTAACTAGGAAAGCAAACTGATGGAGAACATATTTAGGTTGGACATTAGAAAGAACTTCTTCACAGAAAGGGTTGCCAGAATCTGAAATGGGCTTCCAAGGGAGATGGTGCTGTCCCATGCCCTGATAGTTTTCAAGAGGAAACTGGACAATCACCTAGCTGGGGTCATCTGACCCCAGCAGTCTTTCCTGTCCAGGGCAGGGGGGTTGGACTCAATGATCTACTGAGGCCCCTTCTGACCCCAACATCTATGAATCTATGAACAAGAAACCTAGGAAAATAAATTGTAATTGGCTATTCCAAAGGGAACAAATGTCATCACTCACAATCAGCATTCAACTATAACATAGTTTGTTAAAGGGGAAAGACAACAGGTGCACAACTTTTAAGAAAATCTTTATTACATATTAATGGAAACCCCAAACAGTTGACAGCCTCTCTCAGAACCATGACAAGGGTTACAATTACTGCAGGCTTAACATATTAATCATGCCATAATTGTAACATGCTACATGCTCACTCAAAGTTATGGGACCTTAACAAGGTAAACCAACTACAAAGCTGTTCCATATATAATGCAGAATATCTTTAAGGCTATTTTGAATCATGCCTTAAATTGAAAGTATAACATGTGCTTGTCATACCCAGGCCTGCCCCATATGGATCTGACCCTCAACTGAGTGATGGATCCATCCATCACCATGGGGAAGTTTCCAGTGTTTAAAATCCCAGGGTGCAGAAACCTTAGGTAAGGAGACACTCTCTGATCTCAGGTCCCTGTGCACCAGGCTTATAAAGGCCTGCCTACAACCCAGGTAGATGGCACTTGTGACAATTTAAAAGCCAAAGGTGCCAAGACCTGGGGTCAGGGAGAGCCCTTCTAGAGATATTCTCCCCATCCAGACTTCCAGTGCCTGGGGCTTTTACACATCCAAGTGTGAAGGTTGAAAAATGTAGAGTGGGGAAAGCTCAGCATCTCTTCCAACCTGGCACTTGCAGACCTGTGTCCCAGCTGGTCCAGAGCTTGGGTCTGCAAGTGCCAGGAGCCCATAGACTTCCCACTCACCACACCTTTAAATCCATGCTCCAGTCAACCCCGACAGGAGTCATACTGCTTGCCCCTTTCTGGGCGGTCTCATGTGGGTTTAAAGGTGCTAAATAGTGTGGATCCAGGGATTGTGATTCTAGTTCCATGCATTCTGAATTCCATAACCTGTCCCAAACGCCAAACTCCCTGCACCAACAGTCATGCAATTGGAATATGACCCCTGATCATAAAAAAACATGCATCCTGTCATGTAAGTGTGGCATGCACAATTTTGGGGATCAGAGATGAGATCCCATTGTGAAATTGAGGACACTGACAGAATTTATATTTGTCACGTGATCAACCCCTTGGAAGTGTTCTACAGCTGTTCCCTGACAGATGTGCATAACTGCAGAGAGCTTTAAGAGTTCCCGATTGCATGACAAATTAATCCTCATTAAAGCAGAAGACCTTTATTCACTCCTGTTTGTCCCTGCATGGAAGCAGGGCTGGGCCAATGCAGCTCAGCCCTGCCCCCAGTGCTGTCACCAGCTGCCCCACTTTTGGGGGGCTCCAATCCACCCATTCACCCCTCCAGCACAGGCTGGCAAACCCCAGAACAGAGCTCCCTTCCCTGCCTTCTCCCCCTCCCATCTTGCAGACAGCACCAGAGTTTAGACGTGGAGATGCAGGGCTAAGGGGGAGAAGCTACACACAGGCAGCTTCTCTCCACTGGATCAGATCCTAAGTGGAGTTAGATTCTCCCTACCCATGTTAGCAAACAGAAAATGTCTGTTGGGTTGGTGGGGAGGAGGGTCACTGTAACTCATGGCGCTTACACTGGAAAGCTGCACATCTGTCAATGCTGTAAATGAACATCTGTCATGGGCCTCAATCACTGGTAAACAAACCCAGGTGAGATACTACCTAGCCCAGTCTGTTGGGAAGGGAAACTCACTCTGGCCTGCCATCTGGGGCCATTACCACCTATGCCAGCCAAAATGGCAAGTGCTGGGTAGGGATGTCCCTTTTAGAGTTCATTGCTGCTCCACTACTGGGGAATGCTGCACTTTCATCTCCTCCATCAGAAGTCACTGTTATGTGGTTGCTAGGGGGTCTGCCACTCCTCATCAGTGCCAAGGATTGCTACCACTCCTTGGCACTGCCCTTCACGGCTGCTAGGAGTTACCATCATTCTCTGCCCCTGGGGTCTGGCACTCTTTCAGGTTGCCAATGCAACTTCAGTTCGCTTAGATCTTGAACTACTCAACAACACTCTCAGAGACTTCAGCTCTTTTAAAACTCATTGGTGACAGGCTTTCACCTGAACCCACAATAGGAACATGTTCCTTTAAGGGGTGGATGGCCTAAAATATGACCCAAGAAGCAACTCCTATCTAGTTCCTCATGCTCCTCATATACACCATCTCTGCAATGGAACTGATTGCCACCACACTTAAGACCTCTGCATAGATCACAGAATGCTGACCCCACAATGACCTTTATGCAACTTTCCATTTACAATGTACACATGCCCAAAAACTTCACAATTTTGGAAGGGAGAGCCTGTAGACAGAAATAGCACATCCACCTGGCCCTTTGTATTTGTACACCTTATCTACCAACAAAAATAGCACCTACAAACAGCCCTCAAACCTCCAAATATGCATACTAACAGAGGTATGCAGAGAAGGAACACACAGAGTTACTATAACAAACATAACTATATATAGTTAAATGTGGTATCTTTATACTGATTTGTCTTTTCTAGCCCACTGGATGTATGGAGTTCTCTAGATATGCAACATACTTGTTTTTATTGTGTGTTGCATGTCAGTCAGCAGCATGTTTGGGGGCAATGGACAGCTGGCTTAACCTAAATTATCCCTATTCCTTTCTCAAAGCCCTTTCTATTATGAGGCAATTTCATTTGATGTAACTGGCTAAGAACTGGGCTAAACACCTGGTTTCAATATTTCCAAAGAAAAATCTTGAGACAACAAGAGCAAGGTAGAGCTTCAGCCACTGTCATTTTACTAAAGTGTTAGAAAAACTTCAACTCACAATCAGCATGTTCAGATACACATCCTTCCTGGTTGAAGCCAGGCAAGCAAATACTGAACCTATTACAGTAAATTGTCAGGACCTCCCTTTGGAAATTATAAAGTACACTGTATTTTACATTATCAATACCTTTTAAATAATATAAGTATAATATTTTAATACTCTAGAGAAAGATAAATCTCAACCCTTAATACACATTATCATTAAATATATAAAACCAATACCCTTGCAAAAAAATCCATATAGTTAAATATGAAGTAGTACACAGTTTAATTTACACTATCAATTAAAAAGATATTGTATTCTAACCCCCACAGCAAGAAGAAATAATACAATAATTAAAATAAAATATTTAGGTGATAGGCCTACTTAGCATTCCATTTCTATAAGCTATTTCTTAATAGCTAATACAGTACTTCTATGGTTGAACTCAGTAATAAAGAACTTATACAAAAATAGATAATGTCATCAAGCATTTGATTCCTTATACTTGTGTCTCTATGTAAGGCACACCTAGAACAATGCAATAATAATAAAAATAATAATAATAATAATAATAATAATAATAATAATATGCATCCTGTAGAGCCACAATTGTTTTTTGTGTAGGCAGAGAAAGGTGCAACACAAACCCAAAATTATCCATATTTCATGTTTACAGATTAAGCACACTGGACACACTTTAATGGACTCATTTCCCAATTTTTTAAAATCCATTACTTTTTTTTCCCATCCCCCAGTGAAAACAAAGATTTTTAACTAAATAGGAAACAGTACCTTACAGACAGAAATGCAACATCAAAAATATACTGAATACTTCAGAATATACTGCATATTAGTTGCTGACTTCCAAATTGCTAAAGGCATGAAATCCAAGAGGCAGGAGTTATGGAAGTTCTATGCCCTTCCTATTCTGTATTCCCTATTCAGTTATTTCCTCCACTGTAAGGCCTTACAGAAGGTCCTGATTCTAGCCTCTCTCATGATCCTATAAAAAGTGGAAACCTGGTCATAGTATTAGGGAGAAGTATAAGAGTATCATACAGGCATGTGAGCATAAATTAGGAAGGCCAAGGCACAATCTCAGATGCAGCTGGCAAGGGCCATAAAAGGCAATAAAAAAAGGATTCTACAAGTATATCAAAAGTAAAAGAAATATCAAAGAAATCATGGGTCCCTTATGGAATGTGGAAGGCAATATAGTTATGGATGAAGCTAAAGTATTTGATGTCATTTTTACTTCAGCTTTTACAGAGAGGGGCACCAGAGGACAAGTACAGCTGGCAGCAAGGACAGGAAACTAGAGTAATAGAAGGTGAAGGATTACTTAGAAAAGCTAGATGCATTCAGGTTGGCAGAGTCAGATACACCCTGGAGTACCAAAGAAATTGGGTGATACAATTTCAGAGACATTGGCTATCCTCTCTGAGAACTCATGGAGTTTGAGTGAGATCCCAGATGATTGGAAAAGAGCAAATATAATGCTTATCTTTAAGAAAGGGAAGGGAGCAGTGGACATGATACACCTTGCCCTTAGCAAGGCTTTTGACATGGTCTACCACAACATTCTCAAGCTAAGGCAATACAGACTAGAAGAAAGTACTGTAAGGTGGATAAATAACTGGTTGGATCACCATATTCAATGTCAAGTCATTAATGGCTCAAAGTCTAGTTGGGAAGAGGTATCTAGTAAAGATCCCCAGGAGTCTGTACTGGGTCTGTTATATGTTTTATATCTTCATTAGTGATTTGGATGATGGAATTGAGTGCATGTTTGACAAATTTATGGATGACACCATGTTGGGTAGAGTTGCAGACACCCTAGACAGTAGGGTTAAGATGCTGAATGTCCTGGTTAAACTAGAAAAATGATCTTGCAACAAATCAAATGAGACTTAACAAGGACAGGTGTAACATCTTGACCTTGGGGATGAAAATATTTGCATGAAAAATACAGACTGTAAAATGACTAGTTAGGCTGCAGTCCTCCAGAGAAGGACCTGGGTGTTACAATAGACAACAAGCTAAATATGGGCCAACAGTGTGCTCTTGTCGCAAAAAAAAAAAGCCAACAGCATACAGAGTTGTATTACCAG
>NW_017729031.1:11063460-11071518 GCF_001723915.1 Gavialis gangeticus | reverse complement strand
TGTCACAAAAAAAAAAAGCCAACAGCATACAGAGTTGTATTACCAGAAATGATGCTTGCTAATCAGGGCAAGTGATTATTCCACTCTATTCAGCACTAGTGAGGCCTCACCTGGAGTACTGTGTCCAGTTTTGGGTTCCATATTTCAAGGAAATGGACAGTTTGGAAGGAGTCCATACAGAGCAACAAAAATGATTAAGGGCCTAGGAATTAAGATTTATGAGAAAAGGCTAAAAGAACTAGGATTAATTAGTTTGAAGATGAGAAGACTGAGGGAGTATTTGAGAACAGTCTTTGTATACATGAAGAGTGATTACAGAGAGGACAGAGATGTGCTTCAAGCTTCAGCAGGGGAATTTTAGGTTGGAGGAGATCAAGGGAAACTTTCTGATCTTGAAGATGATCAAGCATTGAAACAGGCTATCTACAGAAATTGTGGAATTTTCTGGAAGTTTTCAGGAGCAGGTTAGACAGACACTTGGCTGGGATGACCTAACCAGGGATGATTCTGCCTTGAGAGTGAGGCTAGACTAGATGACATCGTGAGGTCCATTGCAGCCCTACTTTCCTAGGATCCTATGATCCTGCCATAGTTCTCACAATCCAGGAGAAATGAGATCCTAATCAATGTTTCCTACTTTCACCATTTTATTTTAGATGTTATTTTCCTTGATGTGAGCAGATGCAAAACTCAATTTAAAAAAAACCCCTCAGAATTCTTTGTAAGCTTGTATCATGAGATTTTGGGACTTAAGATGACTGAATATTTATGTGGGCTACACTGTGAGCTCCAAAAGGCCTAATTGACTACGGTAGGAAGTGCTTATCTAGAGATCAGACACTAGATCAATGGTTCTCAATTTTTTTTTGAACTGAAGAATCCCTCATTGTAATCAAAGCATCCTTTCACAACTTTTTTGAATCGAGTAGCACACAATTTCAAAAACATACTTACGTATTATAGTGCTTACCTCAGTGGGGACAGGGTATGATCCAGGCAGGGATTAACCTAAGCCTTGCTTATCTGCTTACATCTCACTTATCTCCTCAGACCTCACAGACCCTGAATGGATCTGGCAGTACACAGGATTCACCGACACTCTGGTTGGAAATCACTAGACACTGGGTATGAACAGGTATTAATTTTCAGCAGTGAAATTCTGAGATACTTCTGAAAATAAGGCACCCCTGACCATATTTAGCCTCCCGTAAAGCTCAAACCCTCCACAATCAGGAGGAGTCAAGCAGTGGAGAAACGTCCCCATAACCTCTGCAGATTGAACACCCCCGCCCGCACCCTGACCCATCTGGGGAAGGTACAAGGGAAGCTGCTACCCAACTCCTCCTGAATACAGAGGAGTCAAGCAGAAGCATACAAGTGTTCATTCTAGCAAGTGAAACTATCACAGGTGAGATCTTCTAAGTTTCAACCTGGAAGATCTATGAGAGGGCATGTTTCCGCAGGGAGAAATTAAATGAATGCTTGTGAACTTCAAGCTCCTGCTAGGAGAGCAGTAATTCTCCCAGTAGAAATGGAACACCTGCATGTGGCTACTATTTGCAGGTATATTAAATGTTAGGGCTTGGCTGTATGTAATGTTCCCTTGGGACGAAGAAGTACTGCTAGGTATATTAACTAACCCCCTCCTAGAATTCAGAGTGTTAGGACCTGTGTAGATGAAATGGGCGCCCTAAATTGACGTGGTGGGTTTTAAAAAGCACTGCTTTTGTTTAGGGCTGACTAAACCACCGTGTCGTGCATACACCCTCGTGCCTGCCTCTCCAGTGGCAGGGAGGGGAGGGCAAGCTGCCGGTGGATGGAGCAGTCCCTGGGCTGTGGGGTGGGGGCTGGTGCTTCCCTCCATGGCAGCGGCAGCCCCCACCCCAGCAGATCCAGCCCACAGGCACCCAGCTCAGGTGGTTCCAGGGGGCACTGCAGCCACGAAGGAAAGCACCAGGCCCCCACACAGGTCAGGGAGGCAGGCAGGCTCGAGGGGTGTGGGGGAGAAGAAAAGGCTTGCTGCTTTACTTGGGTGAAGCCTGCTTTCCCAGGTTGCTGCCAGGTTGCCTGCAGGGCTTCCTGAAGAGATGAGGAGCTTCACGGAGCCCGGAGCTTCACTCTGTGGCTGTAGGGGCAGCAAACTAAAAATCCTTGAAGGAGTTTTAGTTTGCTGTGCCCCAAGTCCTTTAAAGTACATTAAGCCACCAAATTTCCTACAGAGGCTGGAATTAATGCACAATACGTTGCTAAGGTGTGCAAACACTGACACCATGAAAGTGGTACAAAAGCATTAGGCTGCTTTAAAGTGTTGTGCACACATGCCCCTCCTTTAGTCTACACACAGATTTAGTTTGCTATTTTGCCTTCTGATTGGATGTACCATGTAAAGAAGGCTCACCCCTATCAAAACAAGAAAAAAAGCTTTCTGTTTTTGCAGACTTTACAGTTAATGCTTTCCTTTTCTTCTTCACATGAATGCTAGAAAACACACTTAGAAAGGGGAATTTTACCTGTAATTTCATTACTTGAGGAGCTTCAGATTTAAGAAAATAGCAAAGGACTAAAAAATTCCTGGTCCTTTCTCTCCTCTCCCCTGAAGCACAACATACCTCTGAATCAAGTTGGTAAGGAAATTATTACATTCCCATCACTTTTTTCACAATTTTCTCCATTTGTTATTTCTACAGCCCCCTTTCCTTGGGGAAAGCTAATCGGCTACACATTGATAGGAACAACTGGCAAGTCATTAGATGCTTTTAATATAAATGATGAACATCTTTCCTTCCAACTTTCCCCACATTTGCTCTAGCATGACCTGAAAATTATTTCCATTGTCGAAATCAAGTCGCATAGATTTATTATATCAGACTAGAAGTAAAAGCTATTAATACTGGATTCTACAGGAATCTTTTGTCAAGAATTCTTAGTTTTAGTTTACTTATAAATTATCATCCTGAGGCTTGTAAAAGGGCCTTTTCTCTCTTTTATTCTAGTGACACTGTAATTTATATCCATGGTATTTCCATAAGAGAAATCAATTCAGAATTACAATTTGTTTCAAGATAGCAAGAAATTAATAGGATCTGAAATTCTGCACATGACACACACTATGCTATCAAAATTCTTGAAATGAATCCAACCTGCACTGACACCTAAAAACAGCTGGGTGAATTACATGTTGCGATAAGTGCGCATCTATAAATCATACAATCCTCTATAAATCATACAGTCCTCTTGTTTGAACTACTGTAAGTAGGAAGAAGAAAAACATATAGACTATTCAAGAGTTTCATCCCCAAAATTGCTGCTCTCACCTGCTGTAGCCAACTTACAATTCTTTAACCTCTGATACAATTTCTCCTTACCATAAAAGATCCTTGGAAACAAAGATGCACCCCATTCAAAATCATGCACAATTACAAATGTCCATTAATTTATACCACATAACCAAACCTGTCATAATCACTAGCAGTTTATTTGTGACAAGAATTATATTTTGCGAGGTTCCGAAACCCCAATTTTAAATTTGATTTTATAGTGCCAGGCAGCCTGAAGGCATTTCACAGAAGTAAAACTAATATTTGATACAGAAATATAAAACATAATAATAGAATCAGGAACAAAAATTCAGTTGACAAAGAGTACAAATGCAAACAATGAGGGCAGGCCTTGCCCCAGCCAAAATTCTCTGATATTTATAGCCTTTCAATTCAGTGCACGAACACCAGCTTGTAACACTACCCAACTTCAAGTGTTGCCACGGAAGGCCATTTAACACAGCATAATCACCAAGTGCATCATAATTACAGAAACATCTGTTCAAGATGTTTTGATGTATTGTGAAAAATAATGGTGTACAATAGCCCTCAAAAGTTTACATTTCTTATCTATAGCGGATTGATTATTATCATTATTATTTCAAGTAAAATTAGTTCTCATTAAAGGTACTTGATTGACAGTCTCAGTGACTGGAGGCCTTTATTTATTATCCACAAAATAAATAGTGCAATAGCAACAGCAAAGCACGCTTTCACACTGCCTACTATTTAACTGAAGGAACTTCAGTTGCATTTTTGGAGGAACTTAATTTAGAGGAAAGTTTATTCTCTTTTTCACTCTGTGCTTTGCTTCTTTGCTGGCAGAACTTGGCAACAAGAAGTGCATTTGTGATGTCAACACCTGTCAAACAGGTCACCCCAGAATAGCTCCATCTGAATTAACAACTTAGAGACAAAATATTCCTGAAAAATCTAGTACCCCAAATGTTTATACTTGTGAGTATGCAGTTTTTGCCTGTACGTTTTAAAGCTTTAAGTCTTGTAGGTTCCCCTTCCACTTGGACAGTGCCAATTTGCAGCCCTAAAAGCAACTAAAAATCTAATTGGCCATGCCTCTGAGTGACACCATTCAGCTTGCTTTGATATAGCATGATAACACGGCATGAACTCCTGAATTTTGAAGAATATTCTAGACACCGATAAGAGGAATCTTCTCAGTTTGGTAAAAAAACTAGCAACCCAGAAAATCACCTCTGTAACTGTACTGCAATCAAACTGCTTGATTGCACCCTATAACACCGTCCAACAACAATATTCCTGTTTTCATTTCTGCCCACTGTCCCAGTACAGCTTTGAAATGCAGACCTCATTAAAAGAACATCACAGGAGCATCGACATCACAGGAGCAGCAGTTAGGGACTTTGAGTCCCTGAAGGAAGTAACAATTCCCTCCTCCCCTTCCTTTCCCCCCCATGGCACATCTAGTCTCTTCCATTCCTCTGCCTACTACTGCCCCTGCTGTCAGTGGCAAGCAGAGCAGGAGACGGAATGAGAGGGGATGGGATGTGCAATAAAGAGAAAAGGAGACAGAGGGGCTTTGTGGCTGCTAATCTACCCCTACTTCACTTTTCCAGTTCTGACATCTCTGTCCAAAATAGTGCTGTATTGTACACATGTTGAGGTTCTTTTAGCACAGAAATCAGAACTGGATGAATCTATGAGCTAGCTAAGATATGGGTAATGTGGTTACATCACCACCCTCCCAACATCACTATTTTTAATTACGAATAATGTAAAAAAAAATCTAGTAAAGATTAGTTTTTAACCAGTTGGTTTTTGATTTCTATAACATCCTGTATAAATCAAATGGATTGTATCTCTCTACAGAGGTAAACAGTACTTTTGTGATTCACAGTACTGTGAAATCACAGTAATTCTGTAATTTTACAATACCGATTATTTGCCTGGACATGGAATAGTTGTACCAAAATCCCACAAGGAAGGACAGACTAAGTTTTTAAAAATAAGTCAAAATAAAATTAAGAATGGATTTTAACAGATTTTTTCGGAAGGGGAGGTAATACATATGCACCCAAAAGGAAGAGACATTCACCAGATATTAAATCAACTCACAATTGAACTCATTTTGACTCAGATTATATTATGTATCAGACCTCATATGTACATAATGTGACAGACACAGAAATGAAAAGAATATTGATTATATACTGCCTGCTGCAAAACTATTGGTTTCTTGGAACAATAAATGTCTTCCAGGGCTTTAGAATGATTTAGGAATGCCAAATATTCAAAATAAAGTATTGTAAACATCCTCTCACTAAACATACTGGTCCTTTCATTTTGTGACATTGTGTTAGTTGCTCTAGACGTGAAAATGAATCAGTGAGAAATAAAGCAATCAAGCCATGATGAGCACGAGAAGGTATGCATGCATTGCTTTCTTTTTCTCTCTCAAAACTGACACATTTCCCCTGTCCCTTGTGTTTTTAAACTGTAAAAGATTCCTGTGTTTTTCAAAGACAAAGAATGGCCCATAAAAGTCTGTCTTCTGAAGTGATGAGTTAAAGAACACTGCAGGAGTACTTGCCAAATCATACCACCATTATTAATTCAAGCATGATGAAAGTGTTCATTTTAACTATAATCATGTAATTCATCAAAATACTACTAGAGCATATCATTCTGTACTATTACACTGATATAGCACCTTATTGCACCTCCACCGAAAGCAGGAAATGTATTTTTTGATGCTTATCTACTGAAAAGCAATTCAGTTTGGGATTTTGGAAGTGCTATCTCATGTTACAATAAAAGGGACATTTTGAACACATTTTCTTGTACTTCTATGATGTTGTTATGTATTTGGGTGTTTATCTTAGAGTATGAAGCTTTAAAAAATGATAGAGCACTGGAAACTAAAATAACACATTTGTTCTGCATTACAGGATTGCATTATGAAATGAATATGCAATAAGTGCAAATGATACAAAGTTTAGGTGTAGATTTTTGTCTCTTCCTATGCACACCCTTAAAACAGCTACAGAGGCCAAAATTTGCATGCCATAAGAACACATAAAAATGTATGTACTTTGAGTTCTTTCATTGCCAAATAATTACTTGTAAAAAATGAATTTTGTGACAAATCTCAGGGTGTTAAATGGAATAATAGCAGCAGTCTAGGCTCAGTCAGAAATACGAATTCTCAGCTCATCATCTCAAGTTGAGATTGTCCTCTCATTCTGCCTATCCATCTCTCTCTTGCTCAGCACATACTTTTGTGAACAAGTTGAAATTACAGAAAAAGAATGAAATGTGAAATTAAATAAAACCCCACTAAGTACAGGCCTTGCTGATTCTTTTCACAGATTAGCCAGCGTGCCTTTGGCACAAAGCTTGTGGGTGCTGCAGCTGTGGATACTGCTGAGTGACGCACCTAGATAATTTCCAGAGAACAAAAAGTCGTTAATTGTCCACATCAGGAAAGCTTCATTATTACAAATAGAAAAGCAAAAAGTTATCCATTCTCACTCTCAGGCAAAATCAAAAAAAGCAAGATTAATATATGCTACAGACATAAAGAGATAGATTTAGAAAGTTGGCAATAAGCTTCAATTCCCAAGAATAAACATACTCCCATTGTGAACAGAAACCTGCATTTATGCATGTGAATAGGGTAACTGGGCATGCAAATAGATACATAGGCACCTGATTTGTATGCGCAAATATCCATTACATGTCCACTTCTGCTTATGCAAATTAGGTATCAATCTTACAAAATTTAGAAGAGAAAACAAGTCAAAGTTTTCTACATGGATTCCTAACCTTAAAATAAAGGAAAATATTTTACCCTTTGAAAAGAAATAAAATTAAACTTCAGCAGTGACAGCATAGTCACAAGTATGATACACTACATAACACTGAGGTACTGGATCAGGGTTAAGACGATGACTGTGGGGGAGACAGAAATCTTTTCTAAATTGCCCTTTGTCTCTTCTACTAAAACAGCCAAGCTACTGTGCTTCATCCTGTTTCATCCACTCCATTTCACGCTGGCACAACAGATAGATCAAAACAGACTCAACACTTTTAGTTCAAAATCAGAACAGACAATGTACTAAATAAGTTTGTGTACTTAGGATTACTGGAGAGACCATGGAACACACAGTTACATCTACACACAGAATTCTGTGATCTGTTAGAAAACTAATTCCAAATTTTCAAAATGTATATATGCTCCTATTAGAAATAGTGCAGAGCCAAAATTTGTCATTTCTCCGAGGACAGAAATCCCAACCTATTTGCATTCTAACTTGGAAGATTTTAGAGAATAAAGATTCCAAAAAAATAAATTCAGAAGTGTTTCTACTAGGGCTGTGCGAAGCTTTGGGTGCTGATTCAAGTCCGAGGAGATTCAGCCCAATTCAGCGGCCAAATCTCCAGATCCAATTTAATTGGGAGACCAGTAAAAAGGTCCAAATCAATTCAAAGCTCTCCAAATTGATTCGGAACAGATTCAGAGAGCTTTAGAGATTTGGGCAGTTCCCACTCACTGCTGCAGTAAGCTGGACCCGGACACCGTGCTAGTAAGTAGGGGGCGGGGACCATGGTGGGACCACCACCAGGCCCCATCCTCTGCCTGCTCCCCCAGCCCCTGATCACCCCCTGACCCCTGCCCGCTCTCCAAGCCCTGTCAATGTCTGCCCCGCCTGGCCCCAGCATCCCTCCTGAAGTGCAGCACCCAGAACTGGATGCAGGACTG
>NW_017729031.1:11058175-11058460 GCF_001723915.1 Gavialis gangeticus | reverse complement strand
CCAAGCCCTGTCAATGTCTGCCCCGCCTGGCCCCAGCATCCCGACTCTTAAAAAAATAATAAAGAAACCCTGCACTCACCGGCTGCTCCAGCAGCTGTCAGGGCTTCTGGGGGCTCATGGCAGAGCCTCCTCAGGCAGCACAGGTCAGTGGGGGGCAGCGGGGATCACACCCCTGCCTGCAGGAGCTGGTGAGTGTGTGTGTGTGGGGGGGGGGTTGTTATTATTATTTTAAGAGCCAGGACGCTGGGGCTGGGTAGGGCAGCCATTGATGGGGCTGGGAGAGCG
>NW_017729031.1:11042009-11053175 GCF_001723915.1 Gavialis gangeticus | reverse complement strand
GTGTGGGGGGGGGGGTTGTTATTATTATTTTAAGAGCCAGGACGCTGGGGCTGGGTAGGGCAGCCATTGATGGGGCTGGGAGAGCGGGTAGAGGATGGGGCCTTTTTGATTCAGAAAGTCAGCCAATTCAGCCCTGGCTGAAATGATTCAAGACAGTGATTCAAATCTCTGAATTGAATCACTCTCCCCTGAATCAGCTGAATCCAAATCCAAAGCGACTACTAGCTGCTTCACACAGGCCTAGTTTCTACATATTGCCACTCCCCAAATTAAAATATATTTTATTTTGTTCTCTTAAAATGGAACTGAATCTTTTCATTTCACGTCAACTCTACTTAAACTGCATTTTCTATAGTGGCACGATATGTCCTAGGAATTGCAGCATAGGCATCTAAATCAAGGGAGGCCCAGTTCCCCCCCAGCCAGAATGCATCATTCATACAATGTGGCCAAGGCATGCGACTGATCCCACTTACCCCTCCATTCACCTTCACTGCCTTCTCCTTTTTTCCCCGAGCTCCCTGAATCTGCCACCATCATTACCTGGAGTTACCATCATTATCTGGAGTTCTGCTTCTCTAGTTCCACCCGGGACTCTCTTCAATCCAGCTGTCACCCTTTAACTGAAGTGGCTCTCACACCTTCTTAGCCAGAGCTCAGAACAGTACTCCATCCTCATCTTTTTTGACCCTAAGTTGCCTTCGACTCCACTAACAGTGTTTATCTTGAAATCTTGTTCTCCTTTGACCTCCATTCCCTGCTCTTTGCCTATCTCTTTAATTGCTCTCTTGATATCTTCTGGGGGTTCCTCCTCATCTCCCTCCAATTTTCTGTGTGGAGTTATACAGGGCTCTGTATAGTTGCATTCTCTTCCTTGGGATAGTTTCATCCACAAACACTAGTTTGTCTACCTACTACCAATTCTCACTAGCTCACTCTCTCTACCAGCTTGTCTCTTCAAGCAAAACCTTGCCCTGTCTGATCTCTCCTAGTAGCTGCCTACTACTACAGGGGTAATAGAACTCTTCATCTTATTCATCTTTCCTTACCATAAGCTTGTTGCATAACTACTATGAACAGCATCACCACACTGCTGTTCCCTGTGCATTTCGTTTTCAAATAAGTTGTTCTAGCATCTAGGTCCTTACTTCACAGCTGTTTTAACTTGTTCCCATTCTTTCTGCGTAACATCTAGCATATGATTATTTTATGTATCATGCAACTCTCATGCAAGGTCTCATCACATCAGTTACCTCAGCATCATTTACTCTGGTCTTGACAAATATAAAACTTGTCCTGCTAATACCCATTCTGAATACAAGTAACAACAACAACAAAAAAGACCATGGATTTCTGCAAATAGCGGGGGTGGGGGGGAGGAGAGGGGGGTGCAGAATCAACGACACAGCATATCCTTTGCAAGGAGGAAAAGCAAAGCCAAGCAATCACAACCAGTGGTCATTGATGTTCCTGTGTGTGGCAGCCATTCTAGTGGCCTGGCTGTGTCTTTAAACCTCTATGTGGTAGTAGTAAACAGAGACAAACCAGGTTGGAGCCTAGCATGCTAAGTGCTATACACATATAAACTAAATGGCAGACCCTGCCCAAAGTAGCTTGCAAACTAATTTAGTTACTACAGAAGAAGATGAAGACCGGCTTTGTTTTCCATTTCCCCACATGCATTAGTCAATGCTATACATCCCACAAATCCTACAGATGTCCTTGAATCAAAACCCTCGATCTTGGGGTCAAATTTTGCAGTGTGCTTCTATCTCTAATTAGCCCTGATTCATACCTTGAGTATGATTTCCATCATTAACTTTCTTCTCTTTGTTCTAATTTGGTTCTTCCAAAAGAAAGGGACAAACAATAATGATTTAAGTCAAGTGCAGCACAGAGGTATAATGTGTAAGTGCCTCTGTCCCCCATACAGCTCTGCAAATACATTAAGAATGGGATTTATTATGGACATTTATAAACCAGACTGGTTTTACATGTGTGTATATTAAAGATGAACAAATACTAAATTATCCTAGGACGTGATGTTTTATGATGAATATTAAGGTAGGCTGATAACATTTGCTATTCTATTCAGTAATTATTTCAGAATTAGAAGTTAAGAGCTGTAAGCTAGGAGCTGTTAAGTCTCTCTAACACCACAACTTGGATTTTATAGGATTCTTTTGTTTATTTTTGCTGTAATTGTCTTTACAGCTTCTCTTCATGCAGATAGATTCCTGCCTTTTTTACAATTTTCAAATATGACCAAAAACATAGAAAATGATTAAACCAGAAGCAAGCTGCTCTCTAACTCCAAATACTGCCAGACTTTTCCCATGGTTTTTAGAAGTTATTTTAAGGATACTTCTTCAGATTCTTAGGTTACACAGTTCCATTTTTCCCAGATTCCTCACAAAGGGAGGGATGTGCCAGTTGGCAGTTCAGAGAGAACCACCACAGGAAGTGGTTAGAAAGGTCGACCAGCTTTCCTGAAACATGTTGATCTAAGTCAGCAGCCAGTAAAGATCAGTTTTGAATGGCACTCTAATTCTTCCTTATATAACATTTCAAGGCAAGAGAAGGCCATACCACCCACCTACAGTACAATCCTGAAAGAATGAGCACTGCAGTATAGGATTAACTTTAATAACTTGACTAGCGACTGGGATGACTGGATCTGTGACAGGGGTATCACCAAGTTACTGAAGGGTGCAGCCAACAAGGGCCCACTGTCTCAGAAAGTTACTCTGAGACAAAGTTGAACAGTGTGTTTCCCATCTTTCTGGGAAAGACAGAAACCGAAGCAGCAGAAAGGTAGCTTCCTTTGCACCCTCTTCTAGTAGTAAATAAGTGTTATTGTGTTGTTAAATTGAACTCATGCTAGTATCAAGCATGGCTGTGGCATGGCTAATTCATCAATAAAAGTACCAGTATGAAGCCTTCTTTACTCCTAACCGAGGACAACTTTTACTGAGAAAATACAGCCCATCCTCTCGGTCCGATCATACTGATATGCCCAAAGAACCCATAAGGTCAAATAGTAATATTCAGTTAAGCATATATTTAAATGCCATGAGGGAGCAAGGGCAAAATACTCATTTTCAACCCTCCAATGCTGTCACAGCAGTGAATACAACATCGCATAGAGATACCTTAGCCAGCTTTGAACTAGCTTCTCATTCTGAGAATAAGCCTGCCAACCTCCATGCTACCATAATTAGGCTACTACCTGTACTTAAGATAGCTCATTTGAACCTTCCTTGCTTGAGTGTCTCTACATGCATTGAAGTCACAAGAAGGATGTGGAGAACCTGGAGAGGGTCCAGAGGAGAGCCATTCATATGGTTGAGGGCCTCCGTGGCCAGGCCTATGAGAGGCTGAGGGACCTGAATCTCTTCAGTCTCCGCAAGAGGAGACTGAAGGGGGATCTTGTGGCTGCCTACAACTTTATCAGGGGCCAGCAGCAGGGACTCGGGGAAAGTCTGTTCACCAGGGCCCCCCTTGGAGTCACCAGGAACAATGGCCACAAGCTGAGGGAGGATAGGTTTAGGTTAGATATTAGGAAGAACTACTTCACTGTAAGGGTGGCCAGAGCCTAGAATAGGGTGCCCAGAGAGGTGGTGCTCTCACCTTCCCTGGAAATCTTCAAGAGGAGACTGGATAGGCACCTGGCTGGGGTCTTATGACCCCTGCCACCCCCAGTGCTCCTTCTTGCCCATGGCAGGGGGTCGGACTAGATGATCTGTCTAGGTCCCTTCCCGCTCGGTGATTCTATGATTCTAAGAGTAGAAATACCCTACTGGATAGATCCTACTCCAGTTAGTTTCACCCAGAAAAACTTAATGTAGGTGGGGAAAAGGGAAGGGGTTTTTCTCCTCTATGCTTTTTTGAGGCCTTAGTTTTAAAGCTTAAGATGCCAGCATAGTATGGAAATAGTTCCATTAATACATTTTAAGGACTCAGGGTGTAATAGGATCACAGTTAGGGGCTGAAAAAATGGAGTAGGATCTGCCTCTGGGTCAAGCATTAAAGTGAATATGCAACAAAAACTTAAGCATGCCTTAGTGTTAGGTCAGTCCTTATGTGCTTTCCTACATCAAGATTTTACCAAGTCTTACACACTATCAATCATATTCTATGCTGAGGCAAGTCTTAATCTAGGTGAAGGCATAATTTGGACCCAATGTATCTTAGGGTATGCATATGTGTAAGAGCCAGCAAGTTGGCGGAGGGAGGGCAGGAGTGGGTGACAAGGGGGCTCCATTCCCCCACCACTGCCACCACCCAGCCATGCAGGAAGAAGACAGAGTCTTTTCTATCTCCTCTTTGTAACAACCTGGAAACAAGCCTGAGCCAGTGCTCATCCAAAGCAGATGAGCACTAGCCAAGGCTACCAAGGGGCCCCTAGGATGCCAGCAGAATGTCACTTACCTTGATTCAGGATCTGGTACAGACATTCAATAAAGCACTCTAACCTAAAGTGCTTTAATCTGATACCATATCCATCCAGGGTTAATTTAGAGTGAGATCCACCATTTTTTAGACTCTGTGCCATGAAGGTCTGTTCTGTTACGGCTGCCGAGCACTTCCTGAGCTCTTATAATGTAACATCTGTACCTAGCCATATTTTCTGTAATAACTTTGTGGCTTATCCTATTTTATCACACCATTAGCTGTATGAACATGTGGCCAGGTTACTATCTGAGACATGATTAGCTGGTTAATCACAGCTTAAGTGAAATGTCTGCCAGTGCCTGAGTTTCATTTAAGTTTCAAGTTACAGTAGTTTACTTGACCTACACTGATATAGGAGCAGGCATACATAACAGTTAAATCAGAATAGCTAATGTGCTCTCCCACGTAGCAAGTGCACCCTGACCTTGGAAACCCATTTACATAAGCAGCCTGAGAGGCATTTTTATGTCTCCACTGGGATTTAAGTTCAGGAAACTTCACAGTAACAAAAAGTGATATACCTGCACTTCAGAAGAGGAATCTTTTGAAGTTCAAGTTCCATTCTTACCCACTGTTTTATTGTGCTCTCCCCAGTTTACTGAATGCAGCAAAGTCCACCTGTGTTAAAGGTATCATTCTGAATGCCTTAGTATCAATACTCATGTGAAAGCTGAAGACTATTAACTTATACCCAAGGAAAAATCTCCACATAGAGATGGTAATTGGACTAAGAAATGTGGGGCTTTATCTATTTATCTGATATAGCTGCATAGCTGCATTTCAGAAGAGAAACTTTTGCACTGATGCTGGGCACCAGCATAGAAAAATATATTTATATTTCTGAGTCACAGAGGTGTATGTCTATGATGGGATTTAAGTTGGGGAAACTTTACAATGACAAAAAGTAATATAGCTGCATTTCAGAAGAGAGAAAGAGATCTATATTTCTCTTCTGAAAAGCAACTATATCACTTTTTGTTATTGCAAAGTTTTCCCCAGCTTAAATCCCAGCACAGACATATTCCTGTGCAACTCAGAAATACACATACATACACACGTACACACACACACACACACACACACACTAGTGCTCAGCACAAGTGCAAAAGTTTGCCCAAAATTTTCCAATTGTAGGTCTTACAGTCTTATAGAATTAGCTGCAATCTTCTCTTATTAATGTTAAAGAAAGAATGACAGTAGGTCAGATAAACATTCCTGATATTTAAGCATTTGCTGAAGTTTTTCACTTGATTCTCTTTTACCGAAATATAATCTAACATTTTTAAACCATGTTATAACTATATGAGTGAAATTTCTGAAAGAGAATTTTCTATCTAACAAAATAATGATGTAAATCTCATGTATTTAATAAAATTCCTTTGATTTGAAATCACAACTGATCATCATCCATTTGAACTCTAACTACGTAATTTTGGCTCACATTGCAGATAACAGAGTAAATGTGATTTGTCATCAGAAATGTATTATTATTTAATCATATGAAAGTTTTGGTTTATCTTGAGCAAATATTTATAGTAGTTTTAATACACAGGAGCCATTCTTGACAGAAATGATGAAACAAATTTATCACTCTTGACAAATTATATTGCAAAATGTCCTCTCATGACTGCCCACAATAGAAATAGCAACAACATATACAAGCAGAATGTCACCTGTGATTCTCATTTTTAACCTTTTACTGTGGCAGTATAGAATCTCTTTTCATATACTATACAGTACTTAGTATGTGAGTTGGCTATAAGAGTAATTGTATGAATGAATGAAACCTGTAGCCCTTTAAATCAAACTAAGTAGTGTTTTATTAAAGTGCCCAGCAAATCAATCTAAATCCAAGGATAATAAAGCCCTAATCAGGTGGTAGAAAAAATAATAGGTTGTCATGCATGAGGAAAAATAGGCAATCATGGAATGTTTTCTTTAATTAGGTCGTGTAAAGTGGAAGGACTGAGTAGGAACTGGCAAGACATTCATCATGAGCAAGGTGGGAAATTATTTAGATTACCAAGGAAGGAAAATTGAGTGTTATACACTAAGATTTGACTGGACAGAAAATTAAACCTTTTTTGCTATTCATGTCTCTTACTTTTGCTGACTTATTGACAGGTATGGGGTTTCACAGCAAAATATATCCAGCTAATCCTTGTAGTTTAGAGCTCCATTTTACCTGGTCTAACTAACTTTTTAATAGTAATACTACATGCTAGATTCTCCCTACATCTTCCATGTGAATACAGTTAACATTCATCTCCACAAAATCTTACTTGATAAAAATTTAGATTTAAGGCCTGTTCATTTTCTAGTTTAGATGAAATGGTTAATTAATAAGATCCCAAGTTATTTGTACACTGCCATGTACTACAGTTGCTTTACAAATTACAGCATTCAAGACAGGTTATTTAATTAGGTGTTATATTTTTCAGAGTTAGGTAGAAGATAACCCAGAAATTAAGAAAGACTATGAAATTATCTTAAAAGTTTAAAATAGTTTGTGAGAAATACAATTACTGAGGTACCTAATGCTGCTTTTCTTCTTCCCAGACTTTTTTCTGGAATATCAGACATTTCAGAATAGTGTAATTTTAAAACACATATTTTTAAAGTTTTTTTTTCATAATATATCTTTAAAATTTATTTTATGTGAAATATCTGCTCATGTTGGCAAAATTCCACATATATATTCTCCATGTGGTTTTAATTGGTCAATATACCACACAGTTGTTATTCAGTGTTAGTGTATACTGTTAAAAAGCTGCTTTGCAGTTCTTCCTATCCTCACTCCATCAAAACAGCACTGTAATTGCAATGCATTCTTCTAAGTTTAGTATAATTAATATTAGTGAATTACAAGAGAGTGTCTGAATTTCAGTTTTACAAAAAGAGGGCAAAGGAAACACCTTTGAATTGGAGTTTTGCAGTACTGAAATTAATACAGTAAAATCCTTGTTATCTAGCATTCCCCAAGCCAGAATACTCTATTAACCAGAATTTCTGGCTGGCCAGTGTGGAGGTGGGGGCAGGGAAAGCTTTCACACAGTGGCTGCCACTGCCACCACAGCTGCTGTTCTGCATGTGGCTGCCATCACCCCCCTCCCCACCCCACTTCACATGTAACTGCTGCCATCCCCCCCCTCCACTCTGTGTTATTTGCCTCAGATAACAGGAATTTTTACATAACCAGCACCCAACATCCCCCCCTCATGCCGGATAACAGGTATTTTACTGTATTTCATTCTAGAAACAGTGAACTATAGCATTTCGAAGACAAAACACATTCCCTAGATTCTGCTGGTGGACAACAGTGGGAGCCTAGAAGCTAATGAATGAAAGTGATAGAATTCTTGTTAATTTCATTTTTACACAACACTGAATAACCGCTATGAAACAGTGACCAAACATTTATTAACTAAATAAGAATCTGGTCACTCTGACCACTGCTACTCAACAGAGAATATCAGTGAAAATCACGAGAACTATGTCAGTTTCACTGAGCAGCTACCAGGGCCTCCAGGGTCCTAGACCCATGACAGGCCACCCAACCAACAAGGAATTAGAAGCCTGGAAGTACTAGGAGCAATGTATCATGACTTCCAAGGTTCCAGGAACTGGCTAATCAGGGGTGCCAGCTGGCCTGGAAGACTCAAATACTTGATTCTGTGGTAGCTTAACTAGGAGCAGTGACCCATGGAAGCCCTAGCATCCCCAACTAAAAAAAAAATTCTAATAAATATCTGCCTTTGAGCCAGCTCCCATGAATGTCTCTCTGACAAACAAGCTGGCAGTAAATCAGAAGTTCATCAAAACTGAAGCATTTCTATGGAACATGTTGGATAAATGTTAAATCTCAATGAAAATGTATTCTGTAATTATTATTTGAGCCTTTTAAGCAACTTTATTCAAACTCTAAACTAAAGTTGAGTTTCTTTTGCATATGATGTTTAAGAAAAATAAGACGGGTTTCTTGAATTATTATTATTTACAGGATTTAGACACAGAATATAAAACATGCATTATAATTTGCTATTATTAACTAGCTTGGTACTTAGAATGGCATTCATATTTTTCTTTGATGACTGGCTGGCTGAACAAGAACGTATAAGGGTTTGCTTGATTTAGTGGTTCACAGAGCTAAGCAGAAGAGTTGCTGCTACCTCTACTCTACCATTCATGAAGAACAAACCTACAAATCACTTGTCAACAACTTTGATCTACCTTGTTTCAGGTGGTTTCCTCTCTGTCTATTATTTCTGATAAGAGACCCGTGAAAATTAAATACAGACCCCATCAATGCTTGAGTGACCTAGTGCTCCATCATAACAGCAGTGTAATAGCAATAAATCATTTCAACTTTAATCTATTGTTATTGATGAATGTACAATTATTTGTCATCTAATATGCTGAAAATGATGACCAAAGAAATAGATCAACTTTTTTTCTTCTTCCAAGTACGGCATTGATGGATTGTATCCCTAAGCTGTTATTACACTTATAATGTACTCTTCTGCAATGACAGCACAGCTAGTTTTTTAATCATTCCATAGTAATCAACTTAAGACAACATAGCAAGACTCATAACTCATGTTCTTTTCATTTTTGGCAGTGATGGGAAATGAAAATGTTTTTATTCTTTTGAAATAATTCTTACCTGACTAGGCTGAAGATTGCTTTAAAATTGTAAATAAATGGTTGTTTATTGAGCTGGAACTGAAAAGTGACATATTAAAATGCCTGTTTCTGAAGGGGAAAGATAATTTAGGCCTGAGTGGAGTTAAGAGTTGGTAAAACAAAATACTTTGTTTTCCTTTTAACTGGTTCAGTGCTAACTAAAATCTAAAAAAACCCCAAAAAACAAACAACCCCCCCCACAAACCACAGGCAATATTTCTAACAGTACAGTATCATTTTAATCATACAGTTAAGACTTGCTGGGTCTCTTTGCAGACAAACAGACTTGTTCAGCCAGTCAAAAGGTACATTCTTAAAAACTGGCTTAGTATTTTATGAGCCAGAGACCCACTTTCATAATTACTCTAAAATTAAATAACTCCATACAAAGAAAAAAAAAATCTAAGTACTCTCTTACTGAATGTAAGCTCTTCAGGGCAAAGAATATCTCTGGCCATAATCCCTGATAGTTGCCCCAGGCTCTATCAAAATACAAACACGTAACAGTAAACTTCATAATATGAGTTTCACATAGTTACTCAGAACCAGACATAATTAACTAATTAAAGACTGCAGGCTTCAGATCTTAGTATTTGAGATTTCTGTGCATGAACACTTCTTTGTTTTTTGTTTCCAGATACATTAGGTAAATACCCCTATCTTATATAACTGCATAAAAATGTATTGAAGTTGGTTTAGTATGCATTTAAAAATATATGCATTTACACAGTGCTCAACACCATGGCTAGGGACAGACATGACATATAAACCAGTTTAAGTGATCACAAACTGGTTTAAACCTGTAACAGAACAGATGTTAGTGCATATAACCCAGTTTGAAAATGGCTGAAACCAGTTTGAGAGAAACCTGGTTGAATGTAGTATCAGACTTAACCAACTTGAGTCAAACTGGGTTATGCAATGTCTGTCCCAGACCCCTTCCTGGTTTAAGTGAAATCAGAGTCCTCCAGCATCCCAGTTGCTCTGCAGCCCTGGACGGGGCTCTTCTCTCTGCTTCAGCCCAGCAGGGCTGGCCCCACCCCTCTGGTCCCTGACTGGAGCTCTGGCACATACAGAGGCATTTGCCTGGCTTTCTCCTGTTGCCACCCTCCCTCTCACCACTCCCTGATCATGCAGAGCTTGCCCCCTCCCCTCTGTCTTACACAGACAATCTCCCTGTATTAGTTAGCATACCACATACTGGCTACAGTCCATGCTGTGGGAGACAGGACAGAGGCAGATAAGACAGTGCCAACTTAGGGCTTTTTGGAGCTAATCAACAGGTAGCTGGCAATGTCCATCCATTCCTTCCTTGGAAAAAGTTGTTTAAGAAGAGCTTGAACTAATGAGAGAGGCGGTTGTTTTGTTTGATGGGCTGATGCATGCTAACAACTCCCTGTGTAACACCCTGCTGTGTAACTCAATGCTGTGTTATCAACAGCAAGGGGGAAGGGAAACCCCTCCCTAATCAGAGCACCCTGCCAGGGCCAGGCCACACCCCCTTCTCAGCTAAGCACTGAGGAAGGGAAGAGAGGGCTGCTCTAGCACCTAGCCTGAGCCACTGCAGGCATATGCCTGCATTTCTTCAGTCCAGAGGGGATGTCTGCACAATTACAATCGGGTTTAACCTAGCCAGGTTAGACTAACCTGAAAAGGTTTAATAAATTCAGACTCAGGCTTTTTTAATTCCTGACCTAAGCCCAAGAGATCTATGAGGAAAACAAGGTAACCTTGTGTCTCAGAGTTCTGTTTCATAAACTTCAGGGGATGCAGGGCATGCAGAGATAAAAAAAAAATCAGGAAGACCAAAGTGCAATTGGAGTTGCAGCTAGAAAAGGACACAAAGGGTAACAAGAAGGGTTTCTACAAGTATGTCAGCAACAAGAGAAAGATCAGGAAAAGCTGGTTTCCTTACTGAATGGGGGAGGCAACCTAGGTGACAGATGATGCAGAAAATGCTGAAGTACTCCATTTCTTTTTCACCTCAATCTTCACAGACTACTGAACCTATTTTGGAAGGCGGTGAGC
>NW_017729031.1:11019258-11037009 GCF_001723915.1 Gavialis gangeticus | reverse complement strand
CGCTGAAGTACTCCATTTCTTTTTCACCTCAATCTTCACAGACTACTGAACCTATTTTGGAAGGCGGTGAGCAGCTGACAGTGGTGAAAGAACAGGTTCAGGACTATTCAGAAAATCTGGGTGCATACAAGTCCACAGATTTAGATATAATGCATCTGAGGGTGCTGAGGGAGGCGGCATATACAATTGCAGACCTGCTGACCATTATCTTTCAAAAACTCATGGTAGTTGGAAGAGGTCCCTGCCAATCGGGAAAGGGCAAATACAGTGCCCATCTTTATGAAAAGGAAGAAGGACCTGGGAAACTAGAAATTGGTCAGCCTCACCTCAGGCCCTAGAAAAATCATGGGGCAGATACTCAAGGACTCCATTTCCAAGCACTTAGAGAAGAAGGTGGTGATTAGAAACAATCAGCATGGATTCACCAAGGGCAAGTCATGCCTGACCAACCAGACTGCCTTCTATGACAAGATGACTGTCTCTGTGGATGGGGAGAGATCAGTGGCTGTAATATATCTTGACTTTAGCAAGGCTTTTGATATGGTCTCCCACAACATTCTCAGATGTCAGCTAAGGATGTACAAGTTGGATGAATGGATTGTAAGACAGATAGAGAACTGGCTGGATTGTTGCACTTAGTGGACAGTGATCAACAGCTCAATTTCTCATTGGCAGCTACTATCAATTGGAGTGTGCCAGGGTCAGTCCTGGGGCCAGTTTTGTTATCATCTTCATCAGTGACCTGGAAAATGAGATGGAGCACACCTTCAGCAGTTTTTGGATGACACCAAGCTGGGTGAAATACTAGATACACTGAAGGGTAGGGCTAGGATTCAGAGAGACCTTGCCAAATTGGAGGACTGAAACAAAAAAAATCTTATGAAGTTCAGTAATAGTTTCAGTTTCTGGGGTTGGAAGGGACCTGAACAGATCATCAAGTCTGACTGCCTGTTCTGGGCAGGAATGAGTGCTGGGATCATAATACCCCAGCCAACCTCGTCTTGAAGACCTCCAAAGTAGCGGGGAACACCACCTCCCTTGGGATCCCATTCCAGAGCCTGGCAGCCCTAACCATAAAATAATGCCTCCTGATATCAAGACTGAACCTACTCTCAATCAATTTGTGGCTGTTATTCCTTGTTATCCCAGGTGGTGCCCCAGGGAACAGAGCCTAACCTATTTTCTGCTGGTCTTCCCTGGTAAGTTTATAGATGGCCACCAGATCCCCTCCCAGTCTTCTCTTGTGGAGGCTGAATAGATTCAGGCCCTTTAGTGTATCTTTGTAGGGCCTGGCCTGCTGCCCCCTGTCCATGCAAATGGCTCTCCTCTGCATCCTCTAAAGTTTAGCCACATCCCTCTTAAAGTGCGGCACCCAGAACTGGATGCAGTACTCCAACTGTGGCCTGACCAGCACCACATAGAAGGGAAGGATCACCTCACTGCTAGTGATGCATCTGTAGATACACAACAAGGTGCGGTTAGCCTTACTGACCACTTCCTCACATTGGTGGCTCATGTCCATCCTGGAATCAACAATGACTCCAAGATCCCTTTTCAGCCACTGTGTTGTTGAGAAGGGTTTTCTCCAGCCTACAGGTATGGAAGTGCTGCAGCCTATAGTAAGCAGAAGTGCTGAGTCCTGCACTTAGGCCAGAATGATCCCATGCACCACTACAGGCTGGGGACTGACTAGCTAAGAGGCAGCTTTGCAGAACAGGAACTGAGGGTTACAGTGGACAATAAGCTGAATATGAACCATCAGTATGGCCTAGTTGCCAAAAAGGCTAATGGCATACTGAGCTGTATTAGTAGGTGCATGGCCAGAAGATTGAAGGAAGTGATTCTTTCCCTCTATTCTGCATTGCTGAGGTCACATCCAGAGGACTGTGTCCAGTTTTGGACCCCCCACCACGACAAAAAGGATGTCTGCTGTGAGTCTGTTGGAGCATGTTATTTAGCACACTCCAGAAGCCTCCACATTCCAAAATGGCAGCGGAGGCACTTTAACTAGAGCTCATTGAAAGAGCTTTAGTTAAAGTGCTCCCACTGCCATTTTGAAGCACGAAATGCTGAATACACGTGATGCTATGGGTGTAATGAATACATATGATGCTGTGCTCTCAGAGCTGCTATAATTAACGTGCCCCCTCCAAACGGAAGCATGTGTATAGATGCCAATTTAGTTTGAAAGAACAGAAGGCTGAGGAGGGATTTAATAGCAGCCTCCAACTACCTGAAGGGTGGTTACAAAGAGCTAGACTGTTCTCAGTCATTGCAGATGACAGAACAAGGAGCAAGGAGCATGGTTTCAAGTTTCAGCAAGGGAAGTTTAGGTTAGATATTAGGAAAAAAATTCTCTCATGAGAAGGGTAGTAAAACACTGGAACAGGTTTCCCAGAGAGGCTGTGGAATCTCCTCCATTTTTAGAGGATTTTTAAGACCTCCCTAGAGAAAGGCTTGGCTGGGATGATCTAGTTGGGGATGGTCCTGCTTTGAGCAGCGGGTTGAACTAGATGTTCCTGTGAGGTCCCTTCCAACCCTAACTTTCTAAGATTCTCTGATTTATTGTATAGTCTAATTTCTCTTGATGTTGACATATATTGTCTTGTAGCTCCAGCTGTCTACTCCAGCTAGTATCCACTTCATATTCCATGGAATGTAGCCTTCTCTCAGCTCTGTCCCCTCTCCTTTATCTTAGTACACATCTGCCCATTTCAGGGGCAACACCTATGGGGTGCACATGGGTGCACGTACACCCCCTGTGTGTGACAGTGTTGGCAGCACCTACAGGTAGTCACTGCTTGCCACCTTGCTGCTGGCACTGCCAGCGGTGTCTGCAGGCAGTCCATGATTGCCCCTGGCCACCACCGACACTGCCGGCAGTGCCTGTGGGTGGTTGCCGACCCCTAGTCAGCGCTCGCCTCCCCCCACCCCCACCCCTGACAGTGCCAGCAGTGTCTATGGGAGCTCCCCGCTCACTGCCGCTGGGCTCCTTTCACCGTTAGTGCAGCCATGCCCCCACAGCTGCTGGGGCACATGCCGTTCATGGCCCATTTTTAGCCTGTTCTGATCCTCAAACCTCTCACAATACAGTTCAACTACCCTTTTCCATGTGATAATAGCCCTAATACTGCTTCTTGCTCTAGATCTATTTATGCTCTTATCTTGTGTGACCTCAGTTTAAATTAACTGTGCTGGAAGTGTCACCGTAGTAAGAAGTCATCTTTACCAACTGTATGTCTGATTAGAATTCTGTCTGTCCATTCTTGATTTGTGATGATATAATAGTCTTCCCTCATCTGTGCACACCTGCTTTCATGAATCCATTTTGCCTTTGTGATATTTAATTGCTACTTTCAACTTTATCCATCACCCCCTTGTGATGGATGCCTCACTCGGTACTTCTTCAACTCAGTCCCCAGTCCCTCTGTGTTCCATCTATCTGCCTCTCGTGACTATTTCAGCTATCAGGTAAATGATTTCTATTGTAGAACCATGTTTAGGACTGAAGTTCAACATCTGTTCATAACATCTTTTTCCCTAGGTGGGTACTCTGGTAAAAAATTAAGGCCCAAAATGACTATTATGATCACCTAATCAGATTTCTTATATTATACAAGAAACACAAAATCACCAAGCAATTCCTACTTCAAACACAATTTCTGGCTGAGTTTAAATACGTTTTAAAGAGGTCAAATGACAGGGAATCCAATACATCCTGAGAGAATATTTAATTCAAGCCTCAATTTTATTCCCAAATCATAAGTTAAGTTACACCTGACTTACTTTTTCCTCCCCAAATTCCCTTGACCTCTACAACTAATTACTGAGCTGTCTGCATGTCCCATCTTGGAAAATTTCCAGAATTTGCCTGTCTGATTTCAGCTTGAATCTTCATGAATTACCATATTTTTCCATGTCATGAATATATACACGCCAGGTAAAAAAAATATTATAATAATAATCTATTGCCTTTAAAACAGAGTTGCTTTCCAGTACCACTAATGCTATCATTGATAACACAAAAATAACCCGAAGGCCTAAATTAAAAGAGTTCTCTTCCATAATTCTAAATTCACTCATTTTTATATTCACATAGTGAAAGGTTCATTTTCAAATTCCTATATATTAGCAAGTTCTGCAAAGTTGAAATTACAAAACAATTCAGAGCCAACATATTTGCTCAAAAGAAAACTACTCCCCTTCAAGTTGAAGGAAAAAACTGTTCATCAAAATATTTCATACATGGTAAAACATATAATAATGTGCATCTTTAAAACTTAAAACATTCGGAACTTTGTTTTCCCTGAATCAACTGAGGGTCCACATTGTTGATGTCTTACTCTGGGTGCATCTACAAGCACTTTTGATCCAGGATCAGTTTACATGCAAGTAAACTACTTGCAAGTAAATACTCCTGGGAAGGCGTATATGTGCAGGGATGTGGCAGATTTGCTGCTCTTAGCCACAAAAACTGGTACCACTTTTTGTGGCCCTGCAATGAGCCCCTGCCACCACCAGGGGAGCTCAATGCTCCAGCTGCAGCTGCCATCAGCTGTCTTGGAAAACCTGCCCTGCTCTCTGCTCCCTGGCCAGCTATTTCCTTGGCCAAGAGCAGCATGCACAGTGCAGAAGCAGCATGGGGCAGCTTTCTCCTCACCACCTCTGCCAGCCCACAACATGGCTGCTCTAGCCACTGCCCCTGGAAGTGATGACCAGCACCCAGGGCTCCTGCTTGCCACCATACTGGACCTGCTGGCTCATCCACAGACCTGCCAACTGGCCCACAGCTGTCTGGACCTTCCCAGTTCCCCCACATGCAGTGAAAACCTACCCAGCTACAGTGTGTCATCCAAGGACCAACCCCATCATACACCTGCCACCTGGACCCCATCCAGCTGGCTACACCCCAACAGGGGGGATGCCAATGATGGGCTACTGGACACCACCACTGGGGCTACCCTTCCTCTCCTGGGCCTTCAGCCCTGCCACATCTGGGCCTGCTGGGCCAGCCAGAACTGATGGCTGCATGTCATCCATCACACCTAGGAAGATGAGCAGTGGCTGGCGGCAATCCAAATGACCCAAGTCACCTTCCTGGACCTCCTGGAGCAGCAAGACACCACCATGCAGTTGCCCCTCCCACTGGACACCCAACTGGCCCTCACCCTGCTCAAGCTGGCCATACTTGCCAGCCTCCACTATATGGGCCATCTTTTTGGGGTTGGCAAGGGCACTGCTGGGGAGGCCCAGGCAGGGCCTTCCCCAAGGAGGAGCTGCCATTGCTGGCAGCTGGCAGTGACATGGCTGGCTGTATCTTGTGGCTCAGACTGAGGCTGAAGAGCTGTCAGGCAAGCACTGGCGCAAGCTTCCCTGAGATGCTGATGGAGGCTGCAGGTGGGGAGCTCGGCAGGACAGGCTGCTGGCACGCCGAGGGGTCCTCCGCCAGTGACATGTCACTGCAGGTGCCAGGCTGGGGAGGGGGCTTGGGAAGGCCACCCATGCTGCTGTGCACATCATAGCTGCAGCCTGGGTCCTGGGGCATGAGGATCTCCATCAGTTGCCATATAAAGGGCATGGACTTGCAGGCATTCCCTGAACAACAGTTGTGGTTGGTGATGTTGATCCACTGTGCCTGCAAGGCCTTGACCTTTATGTAGCACTGCTGCATCAACTAGTCTTGCCCGTGCTACCACATCCGGCCTGAAAGACCCTCTTACATAAGGGCATTGGAGCAACTGCCCTGCACAAATTGGCACTGCACGTCCACCTCACCCCACAGCTCCACAAGTTCACCAGTCTCTGCCATGGACCATATAAGGCACCAAGTGGTGGGCACTGGTGTTGGCAATGACAAGGCCATTGGGGCTCCTGCACCAGCTCTCTGGGCCTCTGTGCAGCTGTCCCTGTGCTGCCATGCCTAGGCAGGTGCCTGCAGCGCCCAGGGCAGGCAAACAGCATGAGGCTGTCATCTGCATGGTGTGGCAATGCCCACAGCACCTGCAGGCTCCAGGCAGGCTGCTGGGGGTGGGCTGCATGCAGCTGGAGATGGCTCTGGTGTCTAGGAGCTGCTTGAAGCTGGGCCTGGGTGCTGACAGGTCTGGCAGCAGCCTAGAGCAGCCTACAGGTCCGGAGGCTATGGACCTGGCAGCTGCACAACACCAGTGCCAGACCATAATGCCGGGATGCAGGCAGGCTGGTGAAGCACAGACTGGAGTGGCCTCAGGCTCCCTGCACATGTGCCCCAGGGCTCAAAACACCTGTGGGCTTTTAAGGGCCAGAAGCTAGGGCTGCCATAGAGCCAGCCCAGCCCTGGGGCAGGAGAGGTTCCCTGCCCTGAAGCCCTGGGTCTAGCCTCAGGCTGCCCTCTCCTCCCCCACTCCTCCCCAGTGGCAGAGATAACAGGGCGCAAATCTGCTCCCAGTTGGCATTGGCACATACATTCCTGTGCAGTAACTACTCGCAAGTGAATTTGCTACTTGCATTTGCAGGTAGCAATTTTACTCATGAGTAGTGTCATTTACTGCACAGTGAGCATGTGCACATATAGATGTGTTCCCTTACTGTGCAGTGAACTATGCTACTGCACAGGAAAGCATCTCATGTAGACACACCATCCAGGAGTGAATTTATATACCATATTTCCTTGTACAAAACACCCTTTTTTCCCTAAAAACAGCTGCTAGAAATTGGAGTGTGCACTATATGAAAGAAATACAATAAGGGCAGCTTTTGCCACTTACCAAGCAAAAATAAAAGTAAAATCTGCAATGATCCATAGGAAGCAAAACAATGAGCAGGTGCAGTAACTGCTATTCAGTTACTAACTACAAGGAAAGATCCTTTTTTTTTTTTTTCCATTCTGCCTTCCAAAAATAAGGTGCATTTTGGCATTGTTGTATGCAGAAAAATACAGTAATTGGATTTCTATCATTATAACATTTTCTAATCCACCCACAGTAACTAAATTCAGTTCTAAAAATCATGGAGCTTCTTCTAGCCCAGGTCACTGACCTCCTACTAACCTCCTCACTGTACTACTCATATTGGCTTTCTTTCCTGTACTTTTGCCATCTCTCTGCATTTGTACAACAGTATAAGTCTGGAACTTTGTCCATCTCCACAAAAAATATTTTAAGGTTATTAAATTCTTTGGAGCAGGGAAGTTGCTGTTTTATGTTTCTACAATATTTATGCATTTGTGTTTGGATGATTATCTTGCGTTTGGATGATTATCAGGGTCATCTGACCCTGGCTGACTTTCATAGACATTTGGGCTGGAAGGGACCCTGAAGGATCATCAAGTCCAGCCCCCTGCCCCAGAGGTAGAATGTCAGCAGGGATCATAGGATCACAGCAAGATAAACATCCAAATGTGTCTTGAAGGTATTCAAAGTCCAGCAGCAGTCTATTCTAAACCTTGGGGGTTTGGACAGTAAAGTAGTTCTTCCTTATGTCCAGCCTCGATCGGTCATGACAGAGTTTGTCACCATTCGATCTTGTCATCCCTTGCGGGGCTCTGGTGAACAGGCTGGGAGCCTCTGGTGAACACCCCTGATAAACTTATAGGTGGCCATCAGATTGTCCCTGAGCCTGCGCTTTTCCAGGTGGAAGAGTCCCATGGCTCTCAGGCTCTCATCATAAGGTCTGTTTTCCTGACCTCTGGTCGTGCATGTGGCAAGTACAATGGGAGAATGACATCCCGGGATTTGCTTGAGAAGCATCTATGGATGCAAACTAGTGTTTTGCTTACTTTACTAGCTGTAGCATCATATTGAAAACTCATGTTCATCTTGTGGTCAATCATGACCCCCAAGTCCCTTTCATCTGTAGTGCTAACCAGCGTAGCACTGCCTAGCCTATAAGGATGCTGCAGGTTTTTCCTTCCAAGGTGGAGAACCTGGCATTTTTCAGTGTTAAACACCATCAGGTTCTTGTCCACCCATTTCATGAGCCTGTCAAGATCTGCCTGGATCACCATCCCATCCTCAGGTCACTTTGGGCAGGGAGGGGGCTGGACCTGATGATCTCACAAGGTCCCTTCCAGCCCTAATGTCTATGAAATCTATTGCTGTGCCCTACCCTAAAAAATTATGATGGAGAATGATGGCAACCCGAAAACTCACAGCTCTCCCTCAAGTATCACTCTGTAATTTAAGTCTGCTCTATATAAAACATTTGTACAGATGTAACTCTTAAGCATATTATTTTATATCTATATAGTTAACTAGATACACTCCCTACAATGCATGCAATTATACAGGTATAACTGCACTTTAAAATAATATAGGGTTTTTTGTTTGTTGTGCTTTTTTTTTAAACACAAATTTACTTTCATAAGATGTACTGGTAAAATGGTTCTCTCCCTTACACCAAGAGAACTGTATCCTTACTAAAGTAGGTGAAGAATTACCATTTTAACAATACAGATTTCAGACCAATATAGTTAAAATACAAAAGGTAATGTACAAAAGATAATCATTATCACTGTGTTACTCGTGACAGGGCACAGTGAATCACATCATACTCACTAGTAAAATCTGAGTATTGAGTACTGTTTGGGAACAGTAATCAAGGAGAAATAAAATGCTGTGTTCTTGGGGCCAGGAGCTCTGATTTATGGGACAGCAAACCTAAGGATACTGTATTATTCTGGGTTATGCCCTTGGATATTCTGAATGCTATCCACAATGATTCTGTGGCACTGGACCAGATCAGACACAGCCAGTGGTGGCACAGAGCTGCTGTTACAAAACTAGATTAGGTAGCTGGGAGTAAGAGTGGAAAGTACCAGTGCTGATTTATGAGCTTAAGTAAACAGCCAAAGGCATGACAGCAGTGTGCCCCTGGTGGCTGAGGGGGCATGGCAAGCTTCGGCAGGTGGCACTGGCACTGGCAGTGGTGGGAGCATGGCAGTGGTAAGTGTGGAGCTCCCATGGTTCTAGTACTGTTGAAGGAAGCGAGCCCTGACCAGTGGTCAGTGACCATCCACAGATGCCACCAGCAGCAGCAGCCAGCAGCGATCATGGGCCACCCCCAAACACCAGCGATGTCAGCAGCAAGGAAGAGGGTGGTGAGAGTGGCAACTGTCCGCAGGCGCTGCCAGCTAAGCCTTTTCATAGAGGTGCACCGCCACATTCAGGGGGTTCCCATGCACCCCCTACACGTTGCCAATGGCCAAAAGGTACAGGTCCTCCGATACACCTGACTACCACTGATGAGGAATGGAAAAGTACTGAAAGGAGTGTTTTACTGTGTCAGGTCAGGATGAGGAAGATGTGATGCAGGTAAAGGCCAAGCGAGAATAACACTGCAGCCTCTGGATAAGCTAATTAGGAGACAGCATGAGAAAACTCACTTAGCTCAGCCAGACACTGAGACGAGTTGCTAACAGACTGCCAAGAGCCTGGTGCGGGCGGGGGGGTTGACCTGTATGTGATTTATCAGTATATAAAGCAGCCTGTGTTTTACTCTCGTTGAGCATCAGCCGTCTCTTGCTGATCTCCCGTGGCCATGTAAAATAAAGTGCTTCTGTTAGCCAAACAGTGATCCTGTCTGAATTTCTACAACACCACTGAATCCAAGTGATCCTGACTGGGTTTTTTGGTGGGTGAAGATTGGTGTATAACTGAAAGCTCTGGACTTTACTACCCTAACTTGACTACTCATGATTTGGAACTCTGCAGTAGGCATCTTCTCCATACATAAATTAGGTTTTGTTCATTTTCTCAAATGGCTATATTTCTTTTATTGGTGAGATTCTTCTCTTTTGCACAAAAAATGGTTTGCAATTCCATATTCCCAAGGACTCACCCCTGCTTGTAAGCAGAGAAGGGTCATGTGCAAATATATCAATCTGGAAAAGAGAAGGCTGAAGGGGCATGTAAACAGAGGTCTATCAAATCATGAATGATGTGAACAAAATGATGCATCTACATAAGATGTTTACTGGATGGTTGACTAATTAGCAGGGAACCTGGTTTTCTCGGTTTAAAAATAGCAAATTCTCTGAAAAAAAATGGCAAATGCTCCGATTAAAGCCCCAACATCCACATTTTTTCCACAATTAAAATGTGTGTGTGCAAGTATCAGTTGAACACAATATTTTATTGATGTATTTACCACTAGCAAACTGCCCATCAAGAATGATGGGTGGGCAGGAACACAGGCCCACATCTGATTACCCCTACCCAGCCCCCACCAGTTCAGGTCTGGACCCATTCTCCTCCTCCCTGCCAGTTCAGCTCTGGGCCTGTTCCCCACCCCCCTTGGGCTCTGGGCCCATTCCCTCCTAAGCCAATGATGGTGGATACCAGAGAGAGTATAACAATCTCTAGGCATACCCTGTTCATATGCTCTTCCTTTTAAAGTAGGGCTGTGTGACTGGCTGCCTGTGGACCACAACTGACCCATGAGAGGCCAGCATACAGGCCACAGACTCCTGACCAGACACCGCTACCCCAAATTGCAGGGATGCACAGTGGGAGGCCTAGTGAACTCACTACCTATGAATCTGCACTAGAAGGGAGACTTAGGTACAGGACTTGCGCTGTTCACGCAGCAGTGGTGGGGGTATTAGGGGAATTGCCTGCACAATGGTGGCAACATGGGAACTTACATGGCAACAATAGTGGTGGGGGCTTGTGCTGCTCACATGGGAACAACAAGGTAGGACTCACCCACAAAGTGATAGTAGCCAAGTGGTAATGCATCAGGGATCCCAGGGAGTCTGTGAATGCAGCCCATGTGGTATGAGGACCAGGTCTCATATCCAACACAACATCTAGCCACCAATCAGGCTGAAGTTGGGGAGCCAACTCTGACCTAACATATCTGCTACTGACACTGTTAGAGATGGGTTATGGGCTAGAGAAACCACTGGTCTGACACAGTATGGCACTTCTTATGTTCCAAACACAGAGGTTAATATTTCAATTTCAGAGGCAGAAGCAAAATTACAAACCCAGGAGAAGACTTAAGCCATAATTTTACTCAGAAAAGGTAACGAGTAAATTGAATTACACTACACTAATGTGCATTTATTCCAAGATAATGTTAGACACAACTATTCTGGTGTAAATTAATCTAGTGCACAGTAATGCATCCAGTCCCCTAGTCAGTTGATCTCTGAATATCTATTTGCCCAATGCAAACTGGTTCCCCTGCCAAATTGGGTATAACAGCAGCTCTTGGGAGCAGCTACCTTGCAAGAGCAGGTAGAGTATTTCCATGTTAGTGTTTTGTTACATAGTAATTTTGGGAGGCTCCTTAACCCCTGGATTGTCCACACATTAAAACCTGAAACTAGTTTGAAGCACTTGTTACGCAGCCCAAAGTTACACCACTCCAAGGCAGGATTATCTGTGATCCATATTACCCAGCTCGTGTTAAACCAAGATACAGCCACTTTAGGCTGCACCTTAGTGTAAACATTTTACCTACTCCCCTCTCATGCTGTCCCAGATCAGGTCCACTGCCCCTCCTCACACTCCCCAGCACCACAGATCCCCTCTCACTACCCCCCACAGCTTCCCCCGCATCCCCTTCCCCTGTTTACTTGTGGCTATCTGTGCTATGGGAGGGAAGCAGGCAGGGAGGGGGCAGGCAGACTAATCCTTCCCTGCCTGTTCCCCTGGGATATAGAGCATGGGCAGCCACAAGTGAGGGGGGGGGGAGGCAGGAGGGAGCCTCAAGGGGTAGGGGGAGAGTCCTGGGGGGGGCAGGGAAGAAACCTGGAATGGGTGGAGGGGGTTACCTTTCAGTCCTCCAGGCCCCTTCTGGCCTGAACATGTGATCACTCCAAACTCAAGCTAGCACTAATGCCCATCAAACTTTGTGTAATTCACAGTGTAAGGTGCAACAAAGTCCTTACTATAGAAGAAATGTACTAAAGAATAAACTACAGGGAAAATTATTCTGTAGTAGTAATCATGCAGTATGCAGGCACCCACGGGATACACGTTAGAGCCCTGGCTATCATAGAATAGACATACAGGTAGCTTAAAAAAAAAAAAAAATCACACTTACCTCTTGCCCAAGGAAAAATACTATAGAAAAGTCCTCTCTGTTCAGATCAGCTTGCCTTCCAAGTCTGACTTTGAACTATGTCCAATATAAGGCATACTTTTTATATGACTTCAGTTAGAAAACATTTAAATGTCCTCAATATGGGCACTTCTTTAAAGAATCCAGTCTTTGTAATGCCAGTCATATAGCAGTGCCAACTGAAAATATTTTGTCATTCATTTTTTAATTATTGTTGTAAAAATTTTAAAAGATAGTAACAAGACAGACAGACATACCCATCACCCTCTAATGCTCTCACAAAAATTAAAAATATTCTCAAATTACTATATAACAAGAAGTACTAGGTTACCCAAAGGAAAATCTAACTTCCCAGTGCTTTAATGGTAGATTAAAACAACAACCTCAAACACTCCCTGGGCACATCTACACAAGACACTAACAGCGCAGTAGGCTAATCCTGTGCATTAATGCAGCATGAAAAAAATCATGCTACTGCACAAATGCTGAGTAGTTTTATTATACTGCAGATTAGCATCACTTATAAAGTGTGCACTGATGCTAATGCACAGTAGCACCAATTATGGAGGACTCAGTTTAGTACTTCTCCCTGCCTGCTCTCCATGGATAGACTAAACTAAATGTGCCTTAATTACAGAGCACTAATGCACATGCACACGTGCCCCTGAGAAGAGAACTTCTGTAGCAGCATAACCAAAAGACTAGTAAATGAAGATAAAAAAGAAAAATTCCACAATTGAGATTTCTTGAAAAGTACAGTTCATTTGCAGCAAATGAGCTCTAGCTTGATTGCCTCTACTGATCACAAGTATGACAAAGGCATAAGGAGGCAAATATATCTTTTAAGTACTAGGTTTCAAGTTATGAAAGTCTTTAAAAGTTACAAAGAAAGTCTTGAATTTCATGCAAGTGCTTCACAGCAAACACGACACTTCTCAGAGGACTAATGTGAGGTACTCCCAGCACAGCTCCTCATTCAATAAGTCAGCCACAGCTTCTATGGGTAGAAACAGATATTGCTTTCATGCCACCATAAAAATTTTCATGGAAGTACAAAGGTCAAGTAAACAGATGTCCATACCTATTGTCAGACCACAAATGCCCAAAGTTTGTGGCTGCAACATAGGTGGCATCTTTTTTGTGGTTTTATTGTGGCAGACATCTGTTAAGTTTATAGCAAGACTGTGGCCAGCCCAGAGCTGCCCACAGTCTCCCACAACACCAGGCACACACTCCTAGGGTTTCAGGGGCCTGATCCTCCATGCCCCAGGAATTCCTATTCCCAGGGTGCATGGGATCAGGGCCCCTGAAGCCCCAAGAACACCTGTCTGGATTACCCTATTTGAGATTCTCCAGGCACCCATCAAGACTCTCTTGCAGTCCACGGGCTGGGCCTGATTGGCAGTCCCAGCCCCAGGACCACAACAGAGGGTTGAACTCACTCCGGTTTGGTCTCTAGGGTGCACCTCTGTAAGTGGGGAACACATCACCCATTGTCCCACAAAAATCAATGAGCGGAATAACAAGTGACTTGTTACACATAATGAAGCAGATCAGCTGTGCTGGGACCCACCCCAACACAAGTGATCCATGTCATCTGGCAATGTCTATTTCTACCCTACATGGTCACCAACTAGAGCAGTGCTTCCCAACCTTTTCCTCAGCATGACCCCATTTAAACACTGGAACTTTTTTGTGACTCCAAAATGATGCAGGCAAGATCATGCAGGCAGCATGGCCAGAGTGGAGCCCATGAGGCTGTGGGGGGAGATGCAGGCTGCCAGCTGTAGGCTTATGGCTCCCCACCATGTGCTTGGGGCTCCCTGCCCTGATGTCCTCCCCCTGGGTACCTCTGCAGCCCAGCAGATGGGACCCACTGTGGAAGGGCAAAGCAAAACAGGGGGGCTCAATGCCACTACCAGGAGCCCCATGCTAGCCACACCACCATGGCAAGGTACCCCCTGTTTACCTGGAAGTAGCAGCAGCAGCACAGAATTGTGCCCCCCTGCTGCTGCTGGGCAGGCAGGGGGCACCTCACCATGGCAGTGTGGCCAGCGTGGGGCTCCCAGAAGCAGCATAGAGTCTCTTCGCCCTGCTCTGCAGTCCTATGCTAGGTCCTGCCCACTGGGCCACAAAGGCTCCTGGGGGGAAGGGCAGCAGGGTATAGAGCCCTGAGCCTGCAGCAGGCAGATCACATTCACCACAAGCCCACGCACAAATCTATGGGGCACATGCCCTCCCATGCCTCCCTCCCCAGAAGTGCACACAGCAGCAGGGCACCAGCCCACTTGATCCATCCCTCCCCTTGGGGACCTCTATCTACCCTCCCCCCATAGACTTAGCTGGAGGAGCTGCTCTCCATGCTGCCTGGCTACCACATGCATGTGTGCATGTGCATACACACGTGCAACCCCATCTGATCACTCTCCTCCAACTCCCCCCACCCCCAAGCAGCCCCTTGCAGGCTGGAACTCTGCCAGCCTACCAGAGGAACCCACCCTTTCCTGTGGGTTTTTTTTTGTGTGCATGTGATTTTCATCCTAATCAGCTGACACTGAGCGTGTTTGCAACCCCATTTTTTATCATTACAACTTCAAATGGGGTCATGACCCCAAGGTTAGGAACCACTGAACTAGAGCAAGATGAACATTAAAGTAGTTTAATCTCAAAGGAACAAAATCATAAACAACTATATCTAAATCCATTTTGGAATGACTTGTCATGATGGCCACAAACAGACAGAAGAGTAACTGGGCCATCTACTTGAACACCTAGTCACAGACTGGAAACTAACCAAACCCTGGAATTGCAATATTGGATGAAAAATACAACTGCCTCCATCTCTGAGATTTTAGAGGCAGAAATAAAGTTGACAAAACTATACTGATAACTCTGCCAACATACTAATATTGTTTCTGAAGGTCAGATAGCTGTCACTCATCTATGCCTAGTTCCTATCAGAGCTAAAACTGAGTAGCATGCATATACTGAAGACATTTCTCCTGACTAAATTTCTTGGCATAAACACATGAACACAAGCAGGTAAGATTAAAAAAAACAATCCCTCCCCACCCTCAAGAAATAGTAGCACCCCACATGGGAGAGGCCTTGGTAAAAGGAAACAGTTGTCCCTTACTCCTCCTTGGGTTCTGACCTCTTAGAGGGAATGCAGCCCCTCAAACAATGCTACTTACCTGATTTTTTTCAGTAGTATCAAAGACAAATAATAGAATCAGTACAGGAGTTTTCCTTATTCATTGCTGGGATGGGAATGTCAGCCAGCACTCAGAGTGCAGTTTCAGTTATGTATCCAGGTCTATATCCAGACTAGTCAAGAACATTTCTTGTAGTCAAGAAAATTTCACATTCCTACATGATGGCTGAACTGCTGTACCTCAAGCTTCCCAAGTTCTTTCCCTTGAAATAAAGGTTCAACAGAGATCTATGTTTAGTGAGAGCATCTAGTAAAGGTTTCTTGAGGAGTGAAATCATATTACTGCTTCCTTGAAAACACTTGGAACCTTCCCCCTCTCCATGGAGAGGTACTCAAATAATGTTGGGCACAACAGCAAGATTCAGAACTGGTAGTCCTCCCTTTGAATCAGTACTAAATTAATTACTTGTCTTGATGCTTGTCAAGATCTTGCACATCAGAAGTGGTCTTAACATAAAACTTAAGCCTTGAGTACTTTAACTATTAAAAGATCCCATGTCACCTTTTGGAATTTAGCAATGGTACCCTATTATTGCATCTTGACAAGTTAGGTACTAATTATCTAAGAGTCAGATCCTAAACTCTGGGAAGTGAGAAGAAGTTTCTATACTGATTACTATGGATGTTGGATTTGTTCCAAAAATTCCCTTGTAGTTTGAATTGATTAATATTATTCCTTGATTCTTATTTAAACAAGAGTTATGTGTAACAGTCATACTTACCATTAACATGTGGGAAAGTGATAATATTGGCTTTCTCTCCTCTCTCAAATTTACCAACTCCTGAGCACTATCAATACTGCACTACACCCAGGGACAACCTGAGATTTTAAGGACTTTCTCCCAGGAGTTGTGGGAAAACTTCAGGTAATCAGAAGCTTCACTTTACAGGAGAACTGGAAACCAGTTGCAAGTGCAATCAGCTGAGACTCTGAATAATTGTCAATATTAGAAAAGCTTTACAGGAAGCCAACTCTCAAAAGGGAACTGTGAATTCAGTGCTACCAGGCCTGTCACCACCAGGTAGTCTTTCTGTTTGTTGTATTTTGTTCTTTTAATAACCCTTAAAAAAATTAATCTTAATAACACAGTAGTTCAGGAGTGGGCAAAATACAGCCCACAGGCCAGATCCAGCCCACCAAGGGATTTTGTCCAAACTGCAGAAGGTCCCTCAGTCACACCCAGCCCGGGCACGGAGGGTTGCCCAGGCCACGATGCGTACGATCAGTCCTGTGGCTCCCAGGTGTGTAGCAGGGCTTGGGTGGCCAAACTTGCTTCCCTGCAGCCCCAGCAGTGGTGGATTCCTCCAGAGGCCATACCCACCAGACCCGACCCCACCACCCAGGCACTCCGGCCTGTCTGCTCCACATCCACCACCAGTGGGTGGGACCTGAACAGGCAGCCAGTAGATGGGATGGGGCTGCAGGTGGGTGGGAAGCAGTGTTCAGAAGTGCAACAGGCAGGCAAAGCTGGGATCAAGGGGTAGGATTGCAGGATGGTGACAGCATGGGGACAGAGCTGCAATCAGCTACCTGCACACCCCTGGTCCTGTGATGGGCCTGGTCCTGTGGGCAGGACCAGGGCCAGGAACTTGAGGCAGTGACAGTGTGGGGCTAGGGCCAGGGTAGAGCCACAATCCACTCCCCACATGCCCCTGCCTGAAGAACCACCACCCATCGCAGGGCCATGTGTGCAGCAATCATGGTTCTTTTCCAGCCCCAGCCCTGCACTGCCACTGCCCCACGATCCTGGGGTCTCCCCAGCCTCACCCACTCATTTCATTCCTAGATGCTGCTCCCCACACACCCATGGCCCAATCCCAGCCAAGCAGGGAGCAGAGCCACTCAGGGAGTTTTGGTGAGCTGATGGTGGAGGGTATGCTAACCTGGCTTATAACAGCTCACCAAAGCTTCCTATGTGGCCCTCAGACCCAAATAATTGCTCAACCCTGCATTGTTGGATAACATAGGTGATCAAAAGGCAAACAAAATCTCATTGAAAAATTGTTATCTTTCATCAAAATTGATTTATAGAAGGTAAATGTTGTTCACAAATCACAGGAAAGGAAAAACAGAACTAAAGAGGTTGTACAGCAACCTAACTCTGCTGGACAGCAGTCCCTTCAAACACATTCTGCATGGGCTGCCTCCTAAACTGGAAGCAGTGTAAACATATTCATGCAGTGCTGCATGCAGGCTAATTCACAGTCACTCGGCCATGTTAATTATAGTATTCCAGGCGGTAATCCACCACTGTATGGCACAGTAAATTTGCCATGTAGATATGGCCTCAGAGAGATGAACTCAGTATTACAAAGCAGACAAATTTCTTATCGTCACTTCTGTGCTTACTCCACCAGAAATCTCACTACTGTGGGTAGCCATAGGCCACTTCTGCCAGTGAGTACAGGAACTGTACCATTTGCACACAGTCAGTTGAAATAGGACATAGAGTAACTCCAACCACAAATCAACGCCCTATGGCTAGGGGCAG
>NW_017729031.1:11012933-11014258 GCF_001723915.1 Gavialis gangeticus | reverse complement strand
TGACAGCAGTCCCTTCAAACACATTCTGCATGGGCTGCCTCCTAAACTGGAAGCAGTGTAAACATATTCATGCAGTGCTGCATGCAGGCTAATTCACAGTCACTCGGCCATGTTAATTATAGTATTCCAGGCGGTAATCCACCACTGTATGGCACAGTAAATTTGCCATGTAGATATGGCCTCAGAGAGATGAACTCAGTATTACAAAGCAGACAAATTTCTTATCGTCACTTCTGTGCTTACTCCACCAGAAATCTCACTACTGTGGGTAGCCATAGGCCACTTCTGCCAGTGAGTACAGGAACTGTACCATTTGCACACAGTCAGTTGAAATAGGACATAGAGTAACTCCAACCACAAATCAACGCCCTATGGCTAGGGGCAGACATTACACATAAACCAGTTTAAGTGATCAGAAACTGGTTTAAACCTATAACAGATGTTCATTGTACATAAACCAGTTTGAAAATGGTGAAACTGTTTTGAGATGAACCTGGTGGAATGTAGTGTCAGACTTAACTGATTTGAGTCAAACCAGTTTATGCAATGTCTGTCCCAGACCTCTTGCTGATTTAAGATAAATCAGACACCCCCAGCATGCCAGCATGCTCTCTGGGATGAGCATGACTCCCTCTTGCCACAGCAGGGCTGGCCCCTCCCCTCTGCTCCTTGGCTGGAGCTCCAGTAGAGACTGCAGACACAGCAGGGTCTCCCTGGCTTCTCCCTGCACTGCCTCCCCGCCTCACTACTCAGTGCTTAAACAGGAATCCTCCCGTCCCTCCTTCCCTCCCATCTCCAACAGCACAGACCCCAGCCCCATGGACCCTAGGCACGTGGTATGCTAGTTAAAGCTGAGAGGTGTCTGTGTGCATTTCTCTCCAATTTCACTGGGATAGGCAAACAGGATAGTCACTGCTTAGGGCTATTTGGAGCTAATCAACAGGTCAGCAAGTAAGCAGTTTAAGAAGAGTTTAAAGCCTATTGTTTTGCTGATGAGGTGATAAATCACTGTTATCAGTCCCTTGCTGGCTTGCTCACCTGTCAGTTTGCTGCAGACAGTGTAAAGAAGCAGGGAGAGGGAGATTGAAAAGCTCCATATTATCAACAGATGCATGCACTGCACCACCCCCACCCCCACATCAGAGTGCTAGCAGGGAGTTGGGGTCTAGCAATAGCCCCACCCTTTGAGCAGCCAGCAGGGAAAAGCCTGGGACTTTACAGGTAGACCTCCCTAATTAGAGAGTCCTGTGGGTGCCTGGCCACACCCCTCTCAGCTCAGCACTATACAAAAGAAGGGAGGGCTGCTCTAGCATGCCCCCCCCCCC
>NW_017729031.1:11008076-11012829 GCF_001723915.1 Gavialis gangeticus | reverse complement strand
CCCCCCCCCCCCCAGCTTCTAGCTGGAGCCACTTCAGGCATGTGCCTGAATTTCCTCAGTCCAGAGAGAATTTCTGTCCAGTTACAAATTGGTTCAGCCTAGCCAACTTAGACTAATCTACAAAGATTGAATCAGTTTAGGCTCAGGCATTTTGAATGTCTGTTCCTATCCTACAAGATCAGCACTTGGTCAAGGGTTATCCAAAAACAGAGAGACCACTAGCTAGAAGTACCATGAACATCAAGAGCCAGTGCCTGGCAAAAGAGTAAAAGGGAGGAAGTGGGGAAAAATGCACAGTATGAGATATATAAGGGAAAAAAATTAAAATTCCCAACATTAGCAATTACTTAATATTTTTAGTGCTATAAGTACAAAGGGAAGGTCAAGAATTCTTTGTATATGATTGCCCCCCACCCCCAATAATAGTAAACAAAATTTTAGATTATCAAAATCTAATAGATCCATTTAATCCCAGGCTTGTTAGCTTTCAAAGCTTTAGTCTACCTCAGAGATGCCAGCATTGTTTTACACATAAAATGGTCTCTTCTATAGATTGTAGGGTACTTCTGGTTAATTTGAACAGGCTATCATAGAAGTTAGGGGAAAGTCTTTGTGCTAAAGAAAAAATAGGAAATGATTCTCTGTTTTATTTCATTTTCAGAAAAGTGATAAAAACACTCCGTTCTGGAAAAAAATATTTAAACTTTCTTGAAACATTGTTTTACTTTTTTTTAAATGAAACTGCATTAAAATTGACACATTTCTGCAAAACATTTTACTAGCAAATGAATCATCCTTTTCCAATGATGAAAGTGTTCCATCATAAAAAAACTTCCAACCACCTCTTCTTTATAACTAGAAAATCTAAATTAAAAGATGTCCCTCCTCCAATGGGGATACTGCACTTTCTGCAAACAGAAATTTGATTACACTTTCCAGAGATGCCAAATATATTTGAAAACAGATTTTCTACAAAGCACTCAAAAGCTTGGAATAGACAGAAAAGTCTGAAAACACTACTGTTACAAACCTACAGTATTTTGGAGGTGTTTGTGGAACTTCATGACTGTTTCCTTGAGTTTGTTTTTACTGATATGGCATATGTAGTATCTATGTATAGGCCACATTAAGCTGTGTTCAGCCTTATCATCTGTATGTTTATATGAATTGTGGCATTTGATATGAATGCAATTTTGATATATTTTATATTTTGACCAAGACTTCGTAGTACAGCAACGATTAGCTTAAACCTACCTTACCTATTCACACTTGGGAGAAGTAATTGCTAAACATTAGCATCTGCCATAAGTATCTATAATGGCCAGTCAAATAGACACTTGTGGATGTGATCTGAGGCATTTGAGCCAGGCCCTTCCAGAGAATGGAGAATTTACATTTTAAAGGAAGAGACCCATAAGAATAACACCTGAGAACAGACTATTCAGGGGAGAACATTTCTCACAGATGGGGAAATTATGTGAGATAGTATCTTTAGGCTATTGGATTAGTAACCATTATACTTGAAAGGATGTATATATTATCCTGGTCATAACTGCAGGAGGAAAGATTTCTGGTCTAGTAAACAAAGACACCCCTGAGGGGAAGGAAGTTATATGCAAAGAAGTTATATTGCTTTCCAAGGTTGGATACACATGTTTGGGGAGGTTAGATCACATTAAAAATGGACCCTGATCTAACTTAGTTTGCCCAGGTGCAGACTTTACATTAGTTAGGTATATCTAAGTGCAAACTGTACAGAAGTTCAGGACAGTTAGATGGGTCTAAAATGAGCAACCCAATCTAAGAACACGTGACTTAGATTGGATTGGCCATTTCTAGACTGATCTAAATGTCCTTAACTTCTATACAGTTCCCAGAGCAACCCCAAGGCTGGGAAAGCCAGCCACATGCCCATGCCAAGAGGCTGCACTTTTTCTACCCTTTTCTCTGGCACCAAGCTATTTTTAGCCCCCCTGGCTCCTTCTTCTCTCCCTTCCATAGACCACCCAGCCCCACCCTCCCCTGCAAGCCTTCCAAAGCACCCAACCTTCAGCATGCTTCTGATGCCAGTTTTAGCAGCAGTCACCAGTGCCAGGAGCCAAGCAAGTAAATCAGGGTGGGAGAGGGATGGGTGGGAGGAGGTTGGTTCACTGGGGGTTGTTTATCTGGGGATGGGAGAAGTCTGGGGACTAAAAGTAGTCCCTGGTCCCAGAGGTTGGAAAGGACAGCTTCCCATTTCCCCAAGCCCTCCACAGATACCAGGAGCTCCCCCTATCCCTCCAAACTCTCCTGGACCTCACCAATCCCTTATGGACCCCACCTGCCTCCCTGATCCTCCCATGGACCCCACCTGTTGAGCTGAGTAGAAGCTGCATTCTGAGGTTTAAGATGCAGGGTAAATTCAGATTATTGTTCTTAAATCTCTGTCTGTATCTCAACATATAATTACTAATCTCTTATATTTGATCTTGTTTTATAATAATCATTTGGTTATCTTCTATTGCTGGTAAGTGAGATTTCAAAGCATCTGAACAACAGCAGGCTTCTTCCAAGGAAGTGGGGGGAAGGGGGAGACTATAATTTCTAAGTGTATGACTGGACAAAGGTGCAATTCTTCTAGCTGGCAAAACTCTGTCTGCTAAAAGCTGGCAAGGTTTAGGTGAGGCAGGTAAAATTGAGGCACTGTTGCACCCTGTAGAGCATCTCAGTCTATCTCCAGTGGCCAAGCAGCAGATGGAAGAGAAGGGTTTAGGGCTGAAGAGCACCCTGGGTGTTAGGATAACATAGGAGTGTCTCTTTAAGGTGCACATAACCACATCTGCAATCAGGATGCATCACAACTACATTTGGTATTTTCTGAAAGATGTAAAAATTAAAGTATGGTTGTTTATATTTACAAAGAATTGAAATTATAATACAACTCTATTCATTGGAATAGAATAAAACTGGAAAATCCTCTGCTTTCCAGTAGAAACTTCTAATACAGTATAACCTCCTAAATCTGGCATGCTTAGGGCCAAGCACCTGCTGGATATTTGAAAATGCCAGGTTTCTGAAATGTAGGTAAAGTGCATGGAGCAGGGGGAGGGAGGGGGATGGAAGGAGAGGTGTAGAGCAGCCGGTCTCTGCCCAGCTGGCTAGACACAGAGAGGGAAGCTTGCACATTGTGGCTGCCACTGCATCCACCACTGCACCACTCCTCTGCATGCGGCCACAGCCATCACTACTCCAGGACCAGCCACCGATTTGTCAGATTTCTGAGAATTCTAGATTTTTAAAACCTGGATTTATGAGGTTATACTGTAATAGATTTATTACCTATAAAACAAATATCTTTCCCGAGTTCTCAATTAAGTGGATTACCTAAAGATATGCATACCTTTACATACAAGTTCTTCCACTGAAGTCAAAGAGAATATTTACATGGTTAAAGTTATGCATATATTCCTTGCTGAATCAAGGTCTGTAAACAAAGGTTCATAAGTATCTGGGAATGCATTTTGCACAATACAAAGTACTGAACAGTTATTAAGTTTATATTCTGTTTCACTAGCCCTTCCTGTCCTACAAAGACATGAAGAGTTGTGTAACAGTAGCAGCTGGTGGAGTAGGGTCAGACTATGAGTCTGAGCATGTGGCTTCTTTTCTTGACACTGCCAAATGATTTGCTCTGTGGTTTAGGCCAAGTCATCTCTCAGCCTCTGTTGCCTATTGTCTTTTCTATTGAAACTGTAAGCTCTTTGGAGTGTGAATGTCTTTATCTGGGGTTTGTACTATAGGTGGGTCACAATCTTAGCTGGGACTTTGAGGTATTACCATAAACAAACAATCACCATAGCAGAGATGGATTCAGGTGTTCTATGCTTTAACTACAGAAAAAAAATACTTTCCACTTAATTTTTCCTCTCATTCCAAAACAAATACCCCTAAAATGCAAGTACACCAATGTGTTAATATGCTGTTGTATGTTGTATGTTCTAAATGTGTATATTTCTGACCACAGCTGGCATTTCAGGCCACAGCTGGAGTACTGTGTCCAGTTCTGTGCGTCCCACTTCAGGAGAGATGTGGACAACATTGAGAGGGTCCAGAGGAGGGTCACCTGCATGATCCAGGGACAACAGGGCAGACCCTACAATGAGAGACTGCGGGACCTGAACCTGTTCAGCCTTCACAAGAGAAGGCTGAGGGGGGACCTGGTGACCGTCTATAAACTCACTAGGGGGGACCAGAAGGGTTTGGGAGAGACCTTGTTTCCCCTAGCGCCCCCTGGCATAACAAGAAATAATGGCCACAAGTTGTTGGAGAGTAGGTTTAGATTAGACATCTGTAAGAACTACTTCACAGTTAGGGCAGCCAGGATCTGGAACCAACTTCCAAGGGAAGTGGTGCTGGCTCCTGCCCTGGGGGTCTTTAAGAGGAGGCTTGATGCTTACCTAGCTGGGATCATTTGAGCCCAGTTTTTTCTCCTGCCCTGACAGGGGGCCAGACTTGAAGATCTATAAGGTCCCTTCCGACCCGACTTCTATGATTCTATGATTCTTTTTATGAAAGAATGCTTTAAATAACTTTCTGTAGAAAGAACGATGCCAACAAATACATACACATGAAATTAATTTGACAGAATAAACTCCAGCAGTTTACACATGTACCCAGGACCACAGCACATTGAGCTAGGCTGCAATAGCCCCAGCTGGCAGAAGTCTGGGGTGAGAGGTGGAGTGGGGGGGGGGGTGGGGGTGGTCAAACCTCC
>NW_017729031.1:11003763-11007883 GCF_001723915.1 Gavialis gangeticus | reverse complement strand
GGTCAAACCTCCTGCTTGGCTCAACCTCCTGCTCAGCAGAGGGACTGGCTAGGGCATGAGTGTGCTTCAGTGTAGAGCCTGCCTGTTGGCGAGCCCCACACTGTAGCACCCTCATGCTCCAGCCAGCCCCAATTATCATCTACACATTTGTTGTGGCAGAATAAATAACTCGGCCATAGAATAGTACTTGTGCTATGCAGTACTATCTAACAGCAGAGTTAGTTTACTCCAGCCTAACAGCACTGCTCATGTAGATAGCGATGCTTTACTGCTGAGCTAATTAGACCTCTCCACAGTAGGCATCTCATGTAGATGTATCCTCTGGTATTAGCATGTCAAAGTTCCTACAAATCCTTAGTACCTTAACTGTTGCATATGGGACACTGGGAACAATTGTCCTTTAATGTACTTGAAGATAATATATGCAGTCTATTCAAAGCCCCTTTGTATAACCTTATCACAAAGAAGATTAAAAATAAAACAACACTTCAGGGTAAATAACTATTTCTCTTCCATAAAGGGCTATTTGTTTTATAGTTGTCTCTGCTTCACCTGTTGCAAATGCTGGTAGGTTCGTATCATTGTATCACTTGAACTGAATACGGCTTAATATTTATCAACATGTATTATGAAGGAAGTGGAGTAAAAGAAACGCGTTACTTCGTTACAAAGAAGAACAACATTTTGGAAATAAAAAGCATCAGAAGGACCTGTAGCAGCAGCATACATTGAATATACAGAGCAAAGTTGCCGTCTGTTATTAAGCTACTGGGCAGCTTTAACTGTGGCTTTTCCATGAATAATGTTTGACAAATGATTAACTACATTGCTGCCTTTTAAAAGGAAAAAAAAGAGACAGAACCTGTCAAAATAATGGACTAAATATATTCACCAAACAGTGAGCCATATTTATTTTTCTGCAGTATTTGTTTAGGGAATTATGCATGTTGCTATGATGTTGCCTGGTGCTCCCAGCCTATAACCATCATTATCAGTTATCTGTAAGGGTAATCATTTTTCTTAAAATCATGACCCATTTGATATCTTAAAAACAGCAACATTAATTTTAATTTGTCACATTGTAGGGTATAAATTGACTAAATGTTAATAGCATTCTTCTTGAGTAATCAGTTCTACATGATTAACCTAAAAATTGCCAAAATGTTGTTTACTATTCATTTGTATCTGAAGAAAAGAAAGAGAGGCATGATGAGTTAGACAGAGCTGGATTAATTTACTTTCTGATCTGTATTAAAACTTGCCACAATGATTCATAATCATTTTACCCGATATTTATCCTGACAAAACAACTTAATTTTGAGAGCTGCTCAGACAAAAAAAAAGGCCACGCCAGAGGCATTTCCAAACAATTCTGAACTTGTGATTTGTTTTAATATAAGCACACCTAATTTTCTCTTTATATTAATATAGGTTTTAAAAAGTAGCTTTTTTTTTAGTAGTGTTTTTTTTCCTTTTGGTAATACGAAAAGTTGTAGCCTGTGGTCTTTATCACCATCTAGTGGATCCAAGTAGTCACAGCAACTTAAAATTCTACCAAAGACCTCAAACAAAGAATCTTGAAACTGTCATGTTAAATGCTGTTTATCCCTGTAGAATTAGTGTCTTAAGGAAAAAATGTATTTATCACTATTTGTGTGTTGCGTTTCCATGAATTGTAACAGGAAAAAATATGTTTCTATTAAAAGAAATGGGAAATCTAGGTTTTAACATTATATTTAAAATAATGAATGACATATAAGAATCTATTTCTGCAATGATACATATAGCACAGTCCATAAGAAAATCTGTTTTTATACAAGATAAATCATTATGGTTTTAAAATAATTATACTTAAGATTTCAAGCCTCTGATCAATAGATTAAACCAATAAAATTACTTATTTCCCAAAGTTTTTACAGTATAGTATGAAAGTCAAAGGACTCTTTAGATACATGCTTTGAAACAAAACTTAATTTAATTATTGGATGAGTATTAAAAGTATATCTTGGATTTTGAGTTTGTTTACTCATTGGACAAAGATTCTGAAAGTGTATTAATACCATTTTCTACTCATTGACAAAACAGTGGGATTGGGTAGAATTGTCATACGTATCTCTATCCTCTAGGTGCATTAAAACACTCCCTTATATTATGTCTTTTATGTAAATTCTAGATATAAATTCTGAAGATAGGTACAGACCAGTATAAACTGGTATAAGTGATTAGAAACCTTTCTAAACATGTAACAGAACAGATATTTAGCACACGTAAGACCAGCTTCAAAATGGTGGAAGCAGGTCTAAGATAAACCTGGATCGATTTAGTGCTAGACGAGTATATCAAATTTATGTCCCAGATTCCATACCAAATTACCTTAGTTTGCTGTCCTTCAGTATACCAAGTGCCCCACTAGCCTTGGCTCATGCTTGTCTGCTCTGGGCAAACACTGGGCCAGCCCTGCCTTCAGGCTATAAGACAGGAGCCAGAAAAGCCTCTGTCTCCTGCGTGTGCAGGCAGGAGGGAATGGATCTCCCACCACATGGCCCCAGCTCCAAGCCAGCACAGGGGTGGCTTGCACAGTGGAAAGCTCCATTTCCCCACCCCTTTCCCTGTCTGACCCTCCTGAAAGCTGCGGCCAGAAGCCATGGCTTGCAGCCGCACACTGTCTGCAGTACCAGGAACCAGGGTCAGGGAGTTGGGGAGTGGAGCCACCCGTCACACAGCCCACCCCTCAGCCTGCTGGCTCAGATCTGGGGGAGGCCAGGGGGCCAGATCCATGCATTGGAGGCTCCAAATCCCCCCCTTCTCATCCCCAGTTCCCAGTACCATGGACAGCATGCAGCTCTGAGCCACAGCTCTAGGCTGCAACTGTCAAGAGGATTGCAGAGGGGGAAGAGTTATGGGGGAATGGAGCCCCATGCCACATGGGCCCTACCAGCTGTGCTGGCTCAGAGCCAAGCCCATGTGGCAAGGAGGTCCATTCACCTGACCCTCCTGACAGCTGCAGCCAGGAGCCATGGCTTGGAGCTACACACTTCATGGCACCAGAAACCAAGGTAGGAAGGGGGGGAGTCGAGCTTCCCATTGCGTGGACACAGCCAGGCACCCCCATCTCCAAGCCAGCAAGCTCAGGAGGGACTCCACTCCACCCCTCCCCACCCCTGGTTCCCATCACAGCAGAAAGGCATGAGGCCTTAGCCCCCCAAAACCTGAGCCAGCATAGCTTCAGCGGCCCACACAGAGGGGGCTCTCTTTCTCCCCTCACCCAGCCAAGGTTCCCTCTAAGCTGAATGTGCGCGCTGCCATGCACAATTAAAAAGCACACCATGCACCAACTTTTTAATGTTGCGCACCCACCCAGAGAGGAGCTGGGCGCAGAGTGCGGCAGAGGCACCGGGGCTGGCGTGGGACACTTACTGAAGGTAAGCTCCTCACTCCTCATGCAGGGCAGTAAGTGGCTCTTCCCCAAGGTGAAGCAAGGCAGGGGTGGGGATGGGGACAGGGGCTGGCGCAGGCTCCGCTAGTTCCAGGGAACTGTTCGCAACCTGGTATTGCCTCAGGGAGTGAGGAGGCACATGGCATCAAGGCTGGAGAGTGGAACAGCTCCCCAGACCTGGCAGAGGCTGCACCAGCCCCCAGCCCTGCCTTGTCTCACCTCAGGGAGGAGCTGCTGCCTGCCCCGCATAAGGAGTGAGGAGCTTACTTTCGATAAGTGTCCCTCACCAGCCCCAGTGCCTCCCTTTTGGTTCTATCAATTGATTGTGTCCAGCCACAGCACTCCACTATGCTGCTCTGGGCAGCAGTTAGCATGGAGAAGGGTGGTGGCTGAACCCTGGACACTTACCAGCACACCACATCGGAAAGGGGAGGTAAGACTGAAGCAGCATGCTCACGGACTGCTACTCCTTAGAGGGAACCATGCCCCCAGCCACCATGGACAGCCAACAGCGGGCAGGAGGGAGGGGCTGGAGCCATGTTAGCCAATCAGGAATGGCTGCCTGTTTGACTAGGCTCAGCAGTTTCTGGCAGCCTGCTGTGAGCACCCCAAGCCTGCCATCCTCAGCCAGTGCACTCTGCCTGCATGCCCCCTCTCCTCCTGTCCCCCCCCCACGCCACCGCA
>NW_017729031.1:10995456-10998763 GCF_001723915.1 Gavialis gangeticus | reverse complement strand
ACTGGTATAAGTGATTAGAAACCTTTCTAAACATGTAACAGAACAGATATTTAGCACACGTAAGACCAGCTTCAAAATGGTGGAAGCAGGTCTAAGATAAACCTGGATCGATTTAGTGCTAGACGAGTATATCAAATTTATGTCCCAGATTCCATACCAAATTACCTTAGTTTGCTGTCCTTCAGTATACCAAGTGCCCCACTAGCCTTGGCTCGTGCTTGTCTGCTCTGGGCAAACACTGGGCCAGCCCTGCCTTCAGGCTATAAGACAGGAGCCAGAAAAGCCTCTGTCTCCTGCGTGTGCAGGCAGGAGGGAATGGATCTCCCACCACATGGCCCCAGCTCCAAGCCAGCACAGGGGTGGCTTGCACAGTGGAAAGCTCCATTTCCCCACCCCTTTCCCTGTCTGACCCTCCTGAAAGCTGCGGCCAGAAGCCATGGCTTGCAGCCGCACACTGTCTGCAGTACCAGGAACCAGGGTCAGGGAGTTGGGGAGTGGAGCCACCCGTCACACAGCCCACCCCTCAGCCTGCTGGCTCAGATCTGGGGGAGGCCAGGGGGCCAGATCCATGCATTGGAGGCTCCAAATCCCCCCCTTCTCATCCCCAGTTCCCAGTACCATGGACAGCATGCAGCTCTGAGCCACAGCTCTAGGCTGCAACTGTCAAGAGGATTGCAGAGGGGGAAGAGTTATGGGGGAATGGAGCCCCATGCCACATGGGCCCTACCAGCTGTGCTGGCTCAGAGCCAAGCCCATGTGGCAAGGAGGTCCATTCACCTGACCCTCCTGACAGCTGCAGCCAGGAGCCATGGCTTGGAGCTACACACTTCATGGCACCAGAAACCAAGGTAGGAAGGGGGGGAGTCGAGCTTCCCATTGCGTGGACACAGCCAGGCACCCCCATCTCCAAGCCAGCAAGCTCAGGAGGGACTCCACTCCACCCCTCCCCACCCCTGGTTCCCATCACAGCAGAAAGGCATGAGGCCTTAGCCCCCCAAAACCTGAGCCAGCATAGCTTCAGCGGCCCACACAGAGGGGGCTCTCTTTCTCCCCTCACCCAGCCAAGGTTCCCTCTAAGCTGAATGTGCGCGCTGCCATGCACAATTAAAAAGCACACCATGCACCAACTTTTTAATGTTGCGCACCCACCCAGAGAGGAGCTGGGCGCAGAGTGCGGCAGAGGCACCGGGGCTGGCGTGGGACACTTACTGAAGGTAAGCTCCTCACTCCTCATGCAGGGCAGTAAGTGGCTCTTCCCCAAGGTGAAGCAAGGCAGGGGTGGGGATGGGGACAGGGGCTGGCGCAGGCTCCGCTAGTTCCAGGGAACTGTTCGCAACCTGGTATTGCCTCAGGGAGTGAGGAGGCACATGGCATCAAGGCTGGAGAGTGGAACAGCTCCCCAGACCTGGCAGAGGCTGCACCAGCCCCCAGCCCTGCCTTGTCTCACCTCAGGGAGGAGCTGCTGCCTGCCCCGCATAAGGAGTGAGGAGCTTACTTTCGATAAGTGTCCCTCACCAGCCCCAGTGCCTCCCTTTTGGTTCTATCAATTGATTGTGTCCAGCCACAGCACTCCACTATGCTGCTCTGGGCAGCAGTTAGCATGGAGAAGGGTGGTGGCTGAACCCTGGACACTTACCAGCACACCACATCGGAAAGGGGAGGTAAGACTGAAGCAGCATGCTCACGGACTGCTACTCCTTAGAGGGAACCATGCCCCCAGCCACCATGGACAGCCAACAGCGGGCAGGAGGGAGGGGCTGGAGCCATGTTAGCCAATCAGGAATGGCTGCCTGTTTGACTAGGCTCAGCAGTTTCTGGCAGCCTGCTGTGAGCACCCCAAGCCTGCCATCCTCAGCCAGTGCACTCTGCCTGCATGCCCCCTCTCCTCCTGCCCCCCCCCCCAGGCAAATGTAAATTCTGTTCACTCCCAAACTAATCTAGGGCACTTAGAAAAAGCCACAAACGCTAGTGCAAATCTGCTTCAGGCTTTTCGAACTTCTGTGTCTAGCCTAAGAGTCTGAGCATTTATTAAAATGTTAACATGACTACATAAAAATGCATTACTCATGAAAACAATGAGTTGCTTTACTTGCATCTTGATATGCCTTGAAAACCTAGGAATCAATTTTACTATGATTACAATGCATCAGGAGGTAGGATTTTTGCAGATTTATATGGATTATCACCCAGTAGTTCTGATTCAAGCACCCAGAGATCCACAATTTAATTTTGTGAATGCTACTGAGTCGCACTGTCTTATAGTGGTATAAAATTGCTTCTTTAGGACTTTGCTGCCCTCTATTGAAAGAGATGATATCTTCTGTGGACAAAGATTCTATTTTCAATATAACTGCTAGGAATCCCAAAAAGTCACAACATTTAGCCTTAAAATTTGCAAGGATAAATTTGCTTTCAGGGGGATTTTTATGCATGTGTGAGAGACTGAACTGAACTGAGTAGTATACATGTTTAAAGCTGTAAGATATCCTTAAAAAATTTCATGATTGGTCAAAAAAAAGGAAATACTGATCAAAGACAAATTTTCCTACATCCAAAAAGGAAGACAACAAGGGTTCTAAAAGCAAGAAAACAAGTATTTTTCAAAGAAGTGTTTCTACCAACTGGAAATGGATAAAAGCTGGTTTGGTGGCACTTGATTAGTTATCCTGCGTGTTTTTGAGCTAAGTCAGTTATCTCTTTTTGCCTCACTTAGCCATATGTAAAATGAAGGAAAAACTTCTGTCCCTCACAGGGTGCTGCAAGACTTGATTCACTGAAAATTGCACTGATGAGGTGGTCATATAAGTACCTAGGGGCCTTTTTCCACCTAGCTGTGAGCCACATGAAGGTTGATGAATGTTAGTACTAACTTGAGCTTGAAGCAGTCACAGGTTCAAAGCTAGCAGGGACCTAGAGGACAGAAACATAATAATCCCTCCCCTCCTCCCATTCCAGGCTTCCCCCCTGGCCCTGATCCCCCATGGCTGCCCTGATTCCCACCCCCTGCTAGCTGGGGCTCCCATTCTGCACCTTGGGCTGCTTCTGCCTTGCCCCTACTCTGGGACATGACTTAATTGTGGCTGCCTTCCTGATCTGTGCCAGCAGAGCAGGCAGGGAAAGGCTAACCTGCCTGCCCAGCCATCATTGCTACCAGGTTGCTGCTCTTCTGGCCCAAAGAGCAGCAGCAGTTGGCAGCATGTGGGCAGGCAGATGAATGCTTTCCTGCCTGCTCAATGGGACACAAAGTGCAGGCAGCCACAAGTAAGCAAGGGAGCTGGGGCTGCCAGGTCCAGGGGGCTTGATGGAT
>NW_017729031.1:10969604-10990456 GCF_001723915.1 Gavialis gangeticus | reverse complement strand
TGGCCCAAAGAGCAGCAGCAGTTGGCAGCATGTGGGCAGGCAGATGAATGCTTTCCTGCCTGCTCAATGGGACACAAAGTGCAGGCAGCCACAAGTAAGCAAGGGAGCTGGGGCTCTGAGGAAGGCAGGGGGGCAGTGGGCCTGATCTGGGCCAGCAGGGAAGGGGGCTGGTGGGGTGTTTAAACTAAGGTTTAGCCTATGGTGGCTGTACGTTAGTTAAATACTAGCGAGGGCAACACAGATCTGAGAGAATCCTGGCCAAGAGTGGCATAACCTTGAGCTTCCTAATGAGTGCTAAAAACCAGGTTTCAGGTGATAATGTGTGGACAATCCACAGGTTAAGAGCTCCATGAGTCATCCAAAATTACAATGTAATAATGCCCTAAAACAGGGACTGAAACATTTTAGACCCTCCCAATAAAAACTCTGAGTACCTTACTCAATTGGAAACAACTTATGTTCTGCACAGAGGCACAAAGAGACCCTTCTTCCCCCCACCAGGACAAAGGTGAGGGGATTATGCTGACCACAGGAAAGCAGTGAAGGAAGGGGAGTGAGAGTAAAGTCTTCCCTGCTCCAGATTTCCACACTGCAGCTCCTGTTGTAGCAACGTGGGCTCCCCTCACACTAGCCGTAGCAGCCTATCAGCACGGGCTCCCCCAGGGGATACTCCTGGTCCTACCCCTCCCATCAGATACACTATAAGGAGAGAAGCTATGCCTCCCATGGCAAAAATTCCCAGGGGCAGGCACCATTCACTCGCCTCACCCCCTCTGGATAGACTACCAGGCATGGGGAGGCACCTGCCCGGCTACTATAGCCAAGCAACAGTGCAGGGCTGCATCAGCTGTAGCAAACTCAAGGGGGGAGAAAGGGGCCATTCTGGTGCTCCCTCTAATTCAGGGTGTGGGCTGGTACCAGGATCACCCTCCACTCCCACTTCCAGTTACAGTACTGGTTCTGCAAGTACAAAAGGATGTATTTTTCTCCCCTTCTAAATCTGGCAAAAAGTAATTCATTAACAACTAGTCTCCTGTGACATTTTAATGTTCTCTCCAGGCTCTGTTCTCTTCCATTCTTTAGCATACAGTGAGCAAAGCAGCAGAGAACTTAGTATGAAATGTGTTCTAAATCCATTAAATGTATATTCTGCTTTTTCTCCAGAAAGCTCTTCACCCCCACTCTGCACCACTGCTTCCATAAACCTTCACAAGGAGTGCAACTCCCTGGGCCAGTCTCACTGACTGAAATTCATCTCTCAGGACTCTATAGATTACTGGTTGAAAATATGACTTGTGCCACTTGGACTGTGCAGCTGCGGTGGGAACCACAAACCCAGCTGAGGTGGAAAAGGAGACCCGTAACATGAAAATATTTGGATCCACTGCAATAGTGAATGTTTCTGTTGGGTGGCCATGCTCTTCAGTTTTAAAGCAAACACATCTCCCTAACTTTGGGAGACAAATCTAATGGTTTCCCAAGATGTAGGCTGCTCTTTTATTGACTCCTACTATGGTGCAGACTATGGCCCAAAGCCCTGATTTATTTTTGTAACTGCTTCTTCCCCCGCCCACATTTTCTTTAGAAAAGGTAGTATTTATTTTAGAAGTCACAATTTACAGCAACACCTGGTAAAAGTAATCACACCTTCCCAACAATTCTCCTATTCCAGGGGAGCCAACCTGTGGCGGATGCATCACAAATCATAAGCGACACAAACAGCCTTTGGGTATAGTACTTGGCAGATCAGACACGGAGTACATGACAGGGAACAGAAAGCAGAGCAGGAGATCAGGCTGGGGAACAGAAATGGAGTGGCACTCAGTGCAGTGCTTAATCTGTGACCCACCTGACAAAAACATTGGGCCCACTCCCCTATGCCATGTACTATATATAGGGCGACCATAAATATTTTAAAGAAATCCAGAATGGGGGTGGGGGGGGCCATCAGGTGACACACAAGCGCACTCACACATACACATGCATGCATTGGGGCAGTGGGTAGCACCGGAGCAGTTGTCGGGAACGTGGCACCTTTCTTACCAGAGCTGGGGACAGGGCTGTGGGGTGGGTGCCAACTGTGCTGGGGGCACTGTGTAGGCTCTCTGACTCAGCTCTGGCCCTGTCCTGGCACCTGCAGCTGCATCCTGGCTGTGCACCCCTAGGCCAAGCAGGCACAGCCAAACCCTGGCCTCAGGCCCCGCTCCCCAGTTAGGGTGGGGTGCAGCCAGGCCAGGCTGGGCTTTCTGCATGCGGGCTGTTATGCAAATCAGTCCACCCAGTGGTGCACAGCCAGGATGAATCTACAGATGCCAGAATGGGGCCAGTGCTGTGACTCAGTGTTGGCCAGGCAGAGTCAATGTAGCAACCCCAGCCTGGCTGGCACCCCAGCCCTGGCCCCAGCGTAAACCTATCATCTCCCAGGCAGTTCTGGACTTTTGCTTAAATTTTCTCCAACAGCTGGGATGCTGAGACAACCTATAGAATCCGGAACCGTCCTGGCCAATTCGAGACCTATAATCACCCTAAGTATATACCACTTCCTGCAATGGTGATAGTTACATAGGACCAATGACTCAGGGCACCAGCTTGTTATAGTTAACACTTGTTAATAGTACTTTCCACTACTAGACTACATCACTGTCAGTTGTCAAGCATTTTTGCTGAGTGGACTACTCCCAAGAAACAGAAAGTTTGTTTATTTGCCTTCTTATTAACTCGAATTGCTTTAAATTGTGTTTTCTTATTTGGGAATTGTTTAGGGACATTCAGAAATAACGATTCGGTAGAATTTAAAGTCATTTTCAAAATAATGCCAGCTGAAGTTGTCATCATGGCGTTTTGGTATTTGTTTTGTGTTTCTTTTTCTCCCAAAGTGATAAATATAGAATGTGGTCCAGTGCTAGGACTCTGACTTCAGTCACAGCATTCTGTCTGCTCTTTAATCTTTGACAAGTCCCAAAGTCCCAGAGCTAATGTTTGCCCAACCATAACAATACATAAAGCATTAACCATGATATGTCATATACGGGGCCACATTCTCAGTTGGTATAAACTAATGTTACTGCATTGATTTTAATACGTATCAATTTATACCAAATGCAACCTACTGAAAAAGTGTGCTGTGTTCAAAGCAAGATGCTGATGATTTCTTTTCAGAAATATGAACTATGGAATTGGCCACTCATTTTTGTAATAGCTAATAAAATAGCAAACAAATTCTGCCCTTTCTTGGATCAAATAGTCTAATCCCACCATTGGCTAGAAAATACTGAGATATAACAACATCCTCTTGCTCCCCCACATCCTGACAGATACATTCCTTGTTTCCAAACGTAATATACATCTTGGCAAAAGGACCAACTATATCTTCTTAAATCTCAAAAAACATTCCTAAGCCAAGTTTCCACTTGCTAGAAAAGGTTTCTGTTGAATTGTTAATAGTTTTATTTTAAATTCTGGCTTTTAAAAGCGGGCTGGGGAAAGGGGAGGAGGGAAAAGAGAGAAAGATTGCCCCAAGCAGCCTCTCTCATTGATACCCAGTAGCCAGAACCGTGTCCTTCCTGGAAGGACCTTTGATTTTTCACCTGATTAAATAATAACTAAGGGTTAGAGTCATGCTCTTGGTGTCTCATGATTTGGTTGACTGACTGAAAATCTCCACAGGGTAGAGTGCAATTTACTTGTGTGCCCCAATTAGCACTGCTAATTGGGGCACAAAATCTGTGTAAAATTGGGCCCTAATTAAAAAAAGAAAGAAATCAGCTACTGTTCAGGGAATGGCAGGCCGCCAGTGAAACAGTAAAAGTTTTTTGTGCACATCCTTTTCGATTGCTTGGAAAAAAAATCATAGAAGCTGTCTTCGAATGGCAAGCACTTTCAGGTAGAAGTTTACATTGCATTGTTAAAATCAGAACAATCAAAATTAGAATTTGTAACTGAATCCCTAGACTGTATCATATTTTATAGTACAAGATTCTTCATTACAATCTTGAAACTGTGTCTGAGCCATCAGTTACTAACAACTATGTGACTTCTACGTGGGAAGATATTACAATGTTCTGAACAGCCTGACACCCACCAGGGTGTTCTCCCAGCAAATCTTTAGATTACATGATTTGTTTGTCAGGCATGTGTAGTCATGTAATTGATTCAATATCACATGCTCTTTGGGATCCTGGTAAATGCCATTCTAACTGTACTTTCACATAAGTATAAAAAATGCTAAATTACAGAGAAAAAGAGCTGCAGCACACCATTTTGTTGTAATTAAGTCTACAGTGTTTCATTTTATTTTCTTAATATAACAGCAGGTTTTATAGCTTTTTGTAAACAGTACAGAATAGTGAGCTAGGACATAATTCTTACAAAAACGTGTGTACTAATACTTTGCAGTCACGTGCAATTATTTCAGATGCATGTCAGATATCACAGGTACTAAATAAATGCTAGTAATAGCTATTTTATCATATTATTTTGGTATTTGCATATACAAATGGTATTCTAGATGCTTACCTACTATTACCATGCATTCATGTTCCCCTTGCATCAACAACTGTAGTTCATGTGTTGTGTAAGTGTAGACCTGCGAGCACTTGTATGCTTTTGCACACACAAACAAGGTCTCCTCTCCTTTCCACGTTAATAAATATGTGCTAGGTCTTTTGCACCTCTAATTTCTCAGATGTTACAGATATACATCTGTTTTCAAAGGCAGAATAATACTATTTCAAAATGGACATGAGAAAGAGAACTGAGAGAATGAGTTTTTGTGTATTTTTTATAATGCCATTTGGCCATGTTGTAAAGAGTCGCAGTATACTACCAATGCTTAAAAAGTCAATTTCAAAAGCCCAAGTTGATTTTAGGCTGAAATATTATTATAATAGAAGAACAATTATAGCTTTCTTACAAGTTTCTATCCTAAATCCTATAACCCAATGGATATAATTCAGGCTACCAAAAATACAGTATCAGCAGAGGGCCATGTCATGCTGTTCCAGAAAATAAGCACTTAAAGGACTAAGAACCATAAAGATACTCTATATAAGGACATAAGAATTTGACACAATGCAATTCCTACTCCATGGCCATCAAAGCACCCATGACAACAGCATGCAACCATCACTTTACAAGTTGTGGGAAATACTGCACTTTAGCCTATTGGCAACTCACTGAATATTGGCATGCCAGCATGTCTATTGTAATAATAGTGATGGGAAACTCTGTGCTATCTCCTGGTATGTTCACTTTCCCACTACCAATCGCTAAGTACAGAAAGTCAAAAACCAAAGGGTGAGTTGACTCAATCTTCACAGGTAAGTCTAACCTGCATAGTTTGAACCAATAAGCAAGTGAACAGACATTCCCTTTTCATTCCAGAAATGTCCCACATGCCTGAAGTAGCCCAAGGCAGAAGCCAGGGGGTGCTAGAGCATGCCTCCCTGCTTGGCTGGACCAGATAACTTGGGCCAAGGCTAGCCCACCTACCTTGTGGGGTGGAGGGGATTGCTGGAGAGGTACAAAGCTTCCTGGGATGCAGAGGAACTGTGAGTTAACTTGAATCTGGAGAGGATCTGGGTCAGAAGTTCAATAAACTGATTTACCTGAATTAGTTAAGTCTACATCCATCCAAGTTTATCTTAAACCAGTTTTAGTCATTTTGAAAGCGGCTTATGTGCACTGAACTTCTGTTGTGTTACAGGTTTGCACTGGTTTCCAACCATTTATTGGTTTATGTGTAATTTCTGTCCCTAGCCTGACTTTCTCCAATCCATCAGGCCATGTGGACAATGGCTATGGATCAACATCTGAGTATGCACAGACACAGGAATTGTAGGAATCCAGTTGCACAGCTTACTCATGCTACCTAGTGCTAACTCAGTCCTTGCTAGTTTACAGTAAACTAGGAGAGACTCTTACTCCTGTCTCCAATAGACCACACTGTATTTTCTTTAACTGGTTGTCTCAGGCAGAAACTCACAGCACTCCATTCTCCATGGAAATGAATACCATACCTGGCTAAAAGTGTATGCAGTCAAAAAGTTGCATGTCACTTCCAGCAGTGACATTAAAAAGTATTTACCCAGATCCAAGACGTCTTTGATTTTAAGACAATCATGTAGAATCCAGCTACTAGAGAGTCATCTTAAATTCATCACCCCACTGCTATAGTGGGGAAGGCAGGAGGTGGGGGGTGAGGGTCCAAATACCTGTTCCCCCCACCCCCAGCTACCTATGTGGTCTCCCCTGCATGTTGTCTCCCCCCATACTCCCCTGGCTGCATGCTCCCTCCCCCACCACACAAACCCATCCAAACCCAGGGCAGGTGGCAGCTCAGCTATAGCTTTGGACCTGGGCCCAAAGCTGGAGCTGAGCCACCACCTATCCTGGACAGCACTTAAATCCAAAACAGAGGCCTTTTTTGGTGAAAAAAACCTCATCTTGAATTTGAGTAAGTACGGTACTACTAACACAGTTGTACTAATCCAAAGAAAAGAATGTTTGTTTGATTATCACCACCAAGGAAGTACCCATAACTATATGCTTCAAATAAATAAATGAGAGAAAGAGAAAACAGGCAACTTAATCAACAAATGCTCCAGCCCCAGTGTAGTACCATATATCACAGTTCTGAAAATATGAACTCCAGGGGCAAGAAAGGAGACACACACCAGAAAGATCTATTATCTGTCAGTTCATCCAGGGATGATCTTTTTCTCATAAAAATCATTATTTCTTTGCTGTTACTGAAGTGACAGTCATTTATTAGGTGAAGTTATTTCAATAGTTTTGGTGCAACGTGTGCTTAAATTAATTCCTATTCAACAAAAAAAAATTACTTTAAGTTTGACCTCAAGTCCCATTGAAGCTAATAAAAGTTGGGAAATGTATAGCTAGATACAACTCCATGCATACGCAGTGCACCAGCCTCAGAGAAGCACATACTGAGCTTTGTAGAAGGATTTAACAAAGCAACCCAGTGGGATTCTTCAGAAACATGCATTCCAGTCCTACCCCAAGTTGCTTCATGGCTTCTTTCAACCCCCCTGGCAGGACCCATGCCTTAAGAACATGTTTCACTTCTTAGGTAGCAGTACATTCAGGTACAGTACTAGTGAAGTAGCACTTACAGCTAAATTTAAGCTAACATGACCCACAGAGAAGCTGTGAACATCTTCATGATTAAACATTTGGAATTTCTGCAAAGATGAGCAGGGCAATTGGGACAGAGGTAGTCCATGAAATATCTGAACATCTAGACTCTCTGAAGTGAAATGGAACTAAAGTCTCTTTTCTAATAGGTCACTGAACAGCCATTTTAAAAATAGAACCATTACTTCTTTCAACATATGAACAATTGAAACCCAGTGCTTAAATTAGACATTCCACATACAATTTTCCATTACCCAAATACTCTAGCCCCATTATATTAGCTTCATTTGTACCCCTATCTTCATCAATAACCTTGTTACCCAAGCCTATGTGTATAAAGTAAATAAAACTTGTGCAAACATTTTATACCACCCATATGAATATCCCTTCATTCTTATTAAAAACAATACTGCCTTCAGTTGCAATTATTTTAATCTCAATAATACACCTAGTTCTGGAGACTTTCCCCACTTCTGTAGAGACACAACAACAGGAGGAGACCACACACCTCACCTATGCTTCAACAACTTTTCCTCAGAGATTATTTTTAATTGGTCTAAATCAAAACAACTGGCCTGTGAAGGGCCTTGCAGAAGGGTCATCTTTGGCAAATATACAGCTGTGTGTTGCTGGCACAAGGTTGGTTAAGCTAATGTTTGCTAGTAGCAAGCCATTTATCAGGCAGATGATTTGGTAGGAGTCCAGATTTTTCTCACAAGACAAAGTGGAATTCAGATGCTGTCAACAAATTTAAACACTCTTGCCATCTGCCTATTCAATCTCCTCCTTTAAGATGTAAAATATAAACATATATATTCTGGATTCCTTCTGGTCTTTACTCTCCTCCTATTCAATGCATGCACATTCTTTTGACTTTGCTAGTCCTTTGATTTCTTTAAATAAACCAAACCAAAACCTTTTATTTAAGCATCCTCAACTTTGAAAAAGTTTGTATAAGGATCAAATCGTAACAGGTAAGTTTAGCAGAAAATGAGTTTCAAAAGACCTAAAAAGGCTATGCCACCAATTCCCACTGACTTGCAATAAGACTTGGGGGTATAACTCTGTTTTTCAGACCCCACTAAGAATGCCACTTTTTGTGGGGAGGCATCTTCACATTTCCTTATTCTGTTTCTCCTCTCTATCTCTTCAGTAGTAGTTTGGTCAAAAAATATCTCCCTGACAAATTTCCTCAAGTCTCTTCTTCTCATATTACATCTCTTCCCCTTCCCATGAGTTACCTTCCAGAAATATTAGCTTTGTGCATTCCTTCAACAGTAATCTACATTTCCTGTCATGACCATTATAGGTGCACATATTTGGAAGTCAGCTGCTATGAAGAGTGTAAAGCCTAGGAGAAAGGACAACTAGATTAAATTTTCCAAAGCACCTATTTGAGTGAGTTATTTTTTAAAACCCATATATTAACATTAAAAAGAAAAGGAAGAATTGCTTAGAAGGGATTGTGAAATCAACAAGATCACCAACAATGGCACATTTTTGTTTGTATGTTTGTTAGGGACACAATGGAATTAATTACGTAAAGTAAGGTGCTAACATGATACAATACAGGCCAATATCTGTGGCTTAAGGCTTGTAAAAACAGTTTCTTAAGTAAATGTAATGTTGAGGACTCTGACAAATCTACCCGAGCTTTATAATTAATTTAATCCCTTTGATGTTCCAAATAAAACTACATTCTTCATGGAAGAACTTCACAGAAGTGGGAGATTATTTTGTTTTATTACTGTGATGAATAAGAATTTCTTATGCAAGTCATACCTGCAAAAATGTATTCAACATGACGGAACTAATCAATGACAATACTGTTGAGACTGTTGAACAGACACTTCCACAGAGACCATTCCAGGTTCATAAAAAATTCTGGGTTACAAATAATTCATTTCCCCTTTTATTAAATAATTGGATATTAACAGAGAGCTTCTGATTAGAATGTACTAATATCATACTACATATTTTCCCTCTTGACTTTGTCATCGAGGTCACCATACAATCCAAAACAGAAGAGGATAGAAGAGAGACAGTGTATGTGTATGGTTATATAAAGAAGCCTTTCATTAACCTTGCTGACCCTCCATAATTTCAGATGTCAGCAGCTAATCAAAGACTCACTGACATCATCAATGGATGGGCAGAAAAGATCTCCTGAGGGACCAATCTTTTCTCACAGGATGAAATATGTATTTATATGAACATGAGGTTACTTATATTCTGAAAATAAGTAATGTTGCATTTTTTGAGCCCTGATGAAATATATTTTTAACACTATTGGGCACATAATTTATTATACAAATAAAAACTTTTTTTGTAAATGAGAAAAATGTGACTTATTAGTCAAAATAAAAGAGACCTCTTCTCCTTATGCAGAATTTTCCAAACTTGCCTAACTATTCTATTTGGCTGCTAGCTCAGAAAGGGAAGACCTAAATTATAATTACAATTAGGAGGAAGAAGATTTCCAGGTTTCCAATTGCAAGAGAAAATAGATTCTTAACATTTTATATTACAATTTGATATTAGTGAGCATACCTTTAGCATTATACTTCAAAGCATTCAAAATGCTACATTGATTGATCCTGTATTGCAGTCACATTACATTAGCTGTCACTTTCCATGCCAGGGAAGAATGCAGGTAGAGTACATTTTAACGGTGTACAGCTGCACAACGTAGGACGAAAAATACCTGTTCCACCTGAAACTGCAGATAAGGCACAGTGTAATTACAAAGGATGAAATCTGGCCAGAATATTCAGGTTAGGACACCTCACCTTCCAAATGATGCTACTGGAAATTCAGTGACAATAAATGGTCAGATTCAACCCTCAGAAACAATACTTAAAACAGCCCCTCCACTGACTCTGCCTCTCCTCCTGTCCCCCTTCCTCTTGCTGTTTACATGTGCCGTGCAGTATGTTGAGGCTTCCTCTTGAAGGAAGTGTGCTAACTGCTGCATCAGTACTACTGATCCATGTAGTAAACTGGGTTTTCCTTGAAGATTCTCTCTCTAACCTAGACCATTTTTCACTGTGATCTAATGAGATTATAGCCCAGAGTATTACCGGTGAAGGGGTATTTTGAGCTTTTCTAGTGCAGGGAGTTAGCCATGAGATTTATTAATATTAATAGATAGCACACGGACAAATCACAGAAAAAATTATCACGACTGCTATACCCTCACTCAGCCTAAAATTAAAATGGCAGGCAAAAAAGGAGGCATTGCAGAACCACTCAGAAGATACATGATTACAAATAGTCAACTTCTTTGTACATCCTTTCTGAAGTATAATATACATCATGTATTAAAAGTTAATAAGAACTACTCATTTGGAAAGACAAAATGAAATACCCTCTCCCACTGTGCTAATGATATATATCACCTCTTATGATAGTATAAACATTTTATATCCACTTGTTACAGTGTCCTCAAGACTAATTTGGGACAGTGTTATTCATCCATGAGGCAATCGCCCTAACAAAGGTAATAATAAAAATGTACTATACGTCTTCATTATCCTAAGAGCTGATGGGTTTTCTCCATCTGGGCCTGATTTTGCAGGATGCTGAACACCCTCACTTCCTAAGGAATGCCCTGAATGCATATGAGTTGCATGCAAAGTATTATATATGCGTGTAATACACATTATATATAAGCACACCTAGACAAATCAGGGTTAGAACTATTATGTGTACCATGCCTTTATTAAACATGTTAATATAAATAAAGCACAAAGCATAGTAGGATAATTTTAAAAATCTATACATTAGTGTTCCACATATATATAATCCAAGCAGCAATAAAATATTACATCTGGATCACTAATGTTGTAAATCGGTAATTTCAGACTAGTCCCAATCAAAAGAAGACCCTTTGCACGTTACATCATTTAAAAAACATACCAGTTTTTCCTCCTCCCCTCCCCCTCCCCCTCCTCTCTATTGGATTTGAAAACAGCTAATTTTACCTTGAGAGAAAAGAGAGAGAAAGAGGCTATTTATTTATTTTTGACTTTTTGAACCTTCATTATAAAAAAAATCATTAGAAACAAGAAAGTGAAAGAGCAAAAATGAGTAGCCCTCCCAGGGGCCAACCATGAAACACTTGTCAACAACAAAATTATCATGACTGCTTACAGACATTTAAAACAAAAAAAAACAAAAAACAAAAAAGCACTTTACTAGAAGCAGCAGCTCATTAGTTCAACCCAGCTCCACAGCATTTGTCTAGATCGTGCACAGCAGGGCTTTTTGGTGCTTTTATCTAATAGCTGATTCAATCAGCTATTAGATAAAAGCACCAAAAAAGCCCCGCTATAATGCCCAGTCTATACAGATGTTGGTAGAGCAGGGTCCAACTAATGCAAAGCCTCTTCTGGGCATGCACTAGGCTTGATGCGGGGACTCAATGAGTTTAAAGTAAAGCACAATTTTTATTTTTTTACCATCTGTAAGCAGCTCATAATCGCTAGAGACCAAAATCCCTTCCCCACCAATGCCCTTCATGAGAACTAGCCATCATCTTCTATCTTTCAGAGTGCCCACTCGATGGCCCTGGAAAACAGATGCTGCAGGAACAGAAATGGGATGGCCTAGTACGGGTCCCATGTTCGCACAACTGCTACTTCATACATATGGAACTAAACAAAGATTATTATTAAGGAGCAAATCACTGAACTAGATACCTTGATTTGGACACTTAGCAGCATAAGTTTCAAAGTAAATCTCTGGGAGTCAGATTTGTGTTTGTTTCCAGTTTTAGGCTCTTTGAAACATTTATTTTTATTGCACAAGCCAAAATCAGAGCATAAGAGAAACAATGTCCTTGCACTACACTTGAATATTGATGATTTCTCTGCATAAGTCCTAATTATTATAATAAGCTCCATCTCAGAAGTCAGCTCTAGCCAAGCCAAGCAAAGTCAAGCCTAGAAATCCCTCAGAAGCAGATTCATCAATGTGCAATTGAGTTCTGTTCTTTCCATTTTTATTTTCATGACACTGGTGTAGAATTATTTTTGCCTTGTACCACAGAAACTGAAAAGGTTCCATTATCCAAAGGGTGAAGGGAAGATGGGGCCATACAGGAAGGATAAATGCCTTTGAAACCATCCCGAGGTATGCCATCTCTAAAAACAAGGGTCAAATCCAATTCTTACCCAACACTTGCACAGAAAAGGGGTAAAGCCAGCAGGGAAGTACCACCACTGCTGAAGGAAAACCGGTACCTGCTGGGAGCCATCATTTTAAAAGATCCATGAAGTTTCCTTTTTCTTTTTTTTCTTTTTTTTTTCCAAATCTTAAACCCCATTTTTTAAATCTGTGAGTAACCAGGTTCCATCGGTCCTCAGCATGGCTCCGGTACATGAGGAATTAAGCCCATTCTAAAACATGCAAAAGGCTACAATATTTGATGATCTCACATTAGTCTACCATGTTACACCTAGAATGTTATATATAATTCACCACAAAAACAGTGAACCACTCTGACACTATTACAATGCAGTTACATTTTTGTTTATTCCAAGCTCCCCTTAAGTGTATGCAAAGAGAACTGTCATTTCCAACTCAAACACTAAGAAATCTTTGTTCCCCATTGAATCCATTCACAATTATCTTTTATATTTATTTTCTTGAAAAAGATAATTTAAATATTGGCAAATTAAAGTAAATTACTTCCTTCAAGAAATTGTATGCTTTGTTTTGTTCCACAATACATCACTAGAAGCAAACTCTAAGCTCCACTGACTTCCGAATATCAGCGGATCTGATTTCACACAAGAGTCTAAAATGTGAGTTTTAGTCAGTGATATTGTGAGCTAGTAGTCTGTTCCAATTTTATGATAATGCTGGCATTAAATTTTCACTTATAATTGTTTCCTCCTTAAACAGCTCCAGAGAGAGACTCTCACATCCCTTCATTACACATAATGTATCAAGGCATTAGATTTGCTTAAATTGTACTCTAGTGCTACCATACTGCTGACCCTTAAGTCTGTAAACAAATACATTTGTTCTCTATATATTTATGTTTTGTCTTCTAAATTGTGAGAAAATGAGCCTAGAATCTTCAAATTGTAATTGTATCATCAAAGCCTGTTGAGAATACGATAAAGTAACCAGAAGTTAAATTATCAATAAGAGTCATTTATTTTGCATTTTTATTTTAAAGAATACTTATGAGAATTGTGATAAATTAGCAGTGACAAACTACTTCTTGCAGGCTGATTTTGTGTGGAGAGTTTAATTAAACATTGCAGCTGTTTATCTCTATGGTGATTAAATTTTCATATGTAAATTACATGTATTAAGATCAAGATACTTATGTAAATGTCACTTGCCTTAATGTTTTGTGTTACTGTTATTAACATCTAACCATCAGCTTGTAATCTTCTTGTATTGCATTACATTGGCATGCACTACATGACTAAAATAAGTAGATTTATATCTTAATAACAAACAAGTTTTAAAAAGGAACTACATCGGACTATGTAATTGAGATGTAGATAAAAGCCAGAAATAAACTGTCAAATACAAACTGTTGTAAATTTAGATTCTCATTGGTTAAAGCCTCATGCATTACATGCCACCCATTTACCTGCAAGCAAATATGTCAGCAGAACTTAACTACAGCATGTACTAGTATCTACAGATACTAAGAGCCAAATTCTGATTTTAGAAATATGCACTCTACTATATACATTTTGGGATCCAATATTTGCTTGGACGTTAGTGGCCTAATTCTCCCCTTAAAACATCTATACCACTACCTTTTATCAATTCAGACTGTAATAACTGAGACAGTTCTTCAGCATCTGATCTTTTCTTGAATATCTTCAGTGGTGATGGCTATAACTACTTCTTGTAGTCTCTGAACCCTAATATATGATCAAAATCTTCATTAGATGCATTATATCAAATGTATTTAAAGTAAACTAACACCATCTATCCATGTGTAACCAGACACTGTCATCTTCAAGTTAAAATATTTGCTACATACAAGTTTTAAATATAAGCATCTGTCTGAACAGCTAATGGAATACCAGCAGGATTTTTACCTCTTGTAGTTTAATCTAGGCATCTCAATCTGTTGGGAAACACAAAACTCTAAAACTCTTGGTTCAGAAGTGATGTTACTAGAGATGATATCTAGATATCATGTTCAGAGATGATACTAGACCAACTAAAAATAGCAAAAAAAAAATCTTTCTTTGCAACCTTTCAGGCACACGCACCCTTCTTCAGGCTGAGGAGAAAACAAAGACTGTAAAAGTCATCTTAGGTAGAAAATAAACTTCATTTTGCACAGAAAAAGTTAAGGCTGGACATATATTCCCCTGGGTCTGATGGAGTTATTTTTCAGTTGGTCTAACACAAGGTATCACCTCTGAACCAAGAGTTTTAAAGTTTTGTATTTGTCTTGGTCTCAGACCAACATGACTACAATATAGATCCCTGAAACATGGAATATATGGTTTTTTAGACGGTTTTGGAAAAATAAACTTCATTACTAAACAAGAAAGAAAGATTTCTGCACCTCCCTGACCGCTTCTCAGATCTGACACCTCCGGGGAAGAGGGCAGCCTTATCTGCACATCAAAGAGCAACTGGCACAAAAGGACTTGCACGTCCAGCCTCAACTTCCCTTGTGAAAAATGAAGTTTATTCAGTGCAAGTCTGAAAGCTTGCAAAGAAAGATTTTTTTTTTTTGCTGTTTTTAGTTGGTCTAGCTGGCACCTGAAACAGAGGTACACAGGATATTTCTACTTGCCTCACACGCCTGTGTTAACAGGAGGTGTCATGTGCGGTTGAACTGGGAAGGACTGTAGCAGGACTGGGGGCTCCTGCCTGCTTTAATTTAATCAGAGAATCCTAATGCAAGCAGGAGTGTGCGCTAATCCCACAGCCCTTCCCAGGCACACTGCAGCACCTCTGAAAGGGTCTTGCAGCATCCCAGCTCAGAACCAGTCACTTAGACAAAGGGAAATTTTACATTCAGACTTTAGAATTTTAAGAAAAACAAAACACAAATTCTACCTCTTTGTCTATTCTCAGAATGAGCAAATGAATCATAACTATTTCTTTAGTGCACTAAGACTCTATTGTGCAGCTGAGCAGACAATGAAAAAAATACATAAAAATTTGCTAGGTCACAATCCCAGATAGGCCTCCAAAGATGCTTTTCAACAGTATTGTAATCTCAAATAGCTTGGAAATCAGCACTGCTAAATCCAAGGTATTGGTTTTGTTTTTTTTTAGGAACAAGCAGAAACAAGTATGTTTTTTTTACAGAAAAAGAAATTAGATGTGCTGTCCTCATTTAAATACCTCAGAATTTATTTTAATAAAAACCTAAGCTGGAATAAACTCATTAAAATGTAAGCATTAAAGCAAAATAAGCCATAGATGGAGTTTTATTCTTTTAAAATAAAGACAGGTAAAAAGGCAGTGCTGGTATCACTACAGGACAACAGATCTAAGGTAGAGGTCATTTTATTGTATGGTGTGGAGCCATGGGGTGCTGAGTAGGGGTGTGCGAGATTAAAGGGTCTCCTGATTCGATTTGGATTCAGAGATTTGACCACTGAATCAGGCACTGAATAGAAACAGCAACTGAAGCTTTGCACAGCTCTAGTGCTGACTGTTCCAAAATAGGAAAAAATTCTAATGACTTTTTAAGGCAGCTTTTCTCTCTAGTGAACTCTATGACAAGGAGACTTGTGCAATCTGATGTGGTGCTGTTCAATATGAACACTTAGCTCAGTTGAGAACTCTAAATTACTGGATAAAATTAGAGCTTGTACCTCTATCAGACACAGTTATTACCTATCAATATTTCTTGATCAGCTTATAACATTTATCCATCCCTTCCCCACCATCATAATGGCCATGTATTAGCTTTGACAGTTAAAGCAAGTAATAACCTCAAACAAAATAAATAGATTAGGAAGTACTATCATCAGTATTAGAATAGGACAAAGATTGTACTAGAAAAATATAGAACTCTAATAAAAAAAGATTAATTCTGCCATTCATGTTTCAAGTCTAACCTTTAGTTGGCTCAATTTCTGGATTTTGTAAAAACAAATTAAGTAACCAAATGGAAGTTGTTAATGCACAAAATGAGATAAAAGTCTTTAAGATGCTTGAGAGCTTTTTTAAAGAAATAAATAATCAGAGGAATGAAGAGGCCTCATTTCCTTCTATAACCATCTGGGAAGTACATGGATCTCTATAGACTCAGCATCATTTCAAAAATCAACTCCAAGGGCAGAAGAATCCTTTGAAGATGCCCCCAACAACTTTAAGGATCCTCTGGTGGGATGGCTAAAGATAAGCAATGTCAAGAGACTCCGATTTAGTTCAATAACTCTTATTAAAGAAAAACAACTGAGCTTTGAAGAATGAACAGTGAACTAACTTGAGAGTAAGAAATAATACTGGGATTGAGCTGTAATTTTTATCAATACTACCATCCAGTGACAGTCTCTTTGGCTCCTGAAGTGCAAAAACTGGGTTTCTCAGCTCTCTGACCTTAAATTCAATGTTTCCTTTCACTTTAGACTCTTCAATTATTGCCCTGGGATTGTGTCGGAATGGTTACTTTCTTTCCAACCTTCCTTTCCCAAATTAAAAGTATAGTGTGTTGCTCCTTCCAGCCCCATCACTTGTCCAGTGTCAGGAGATAGTTTAAATTTTGACCAGCCCTATTTCTTCACAGACCTTCATAGAGGACCTTTGAACTCTACAGTCTTTTCTTTCTGCATTGCTTCTCAATACACAGCCTTTCAAAGAAAGTGTCCTACCTTTAACTGGGACATGTCTCCATCAGGCCATTCCTTAATCTTCCAGGCTGCATGAAAATGAGCATACTTCGGGTAAAGAACTCGATTTCTGCTAGAAACATGATAAATTAAACAGCATGTGCTAAGGTATAGAAAGTCAAATTTAAATAAATTCCTCAAGGCGCAGGGGGGTGTAAGTGGCAGTGGATGGGAGCACGGGGTCCCGGGGGTCAGGTCCGGCAGCAATATGAGCCAGCTGGGTTGGCTCCTGCTGCATTCTGTGGTCCCAGCACTGCAGCCAAGAACCGCGTGGCATAGCATGGAGCCAGCCAGCCTGGCTGTGCACCTCCCAGCTGTGCACAGTTCCTAGCTGCAATGCCAGGACTGCAGAACGCAAGAGACAGCCTGGCCCCCGCGGTCTCTAGAGGTAGCAGCAGGAGCCAGCTATCACGGGAGCCATGCACCTGCAGCTCCCGTGCTGGAGCTGGCTGCCTTCCCCGCCCCCTGCTGCACATGTCCATGGGCTCTGCTGGGAGCAGAGGGAGCCCTGCCCCCTGCTTTCCTGCGAAGTCCAGTGCAGGGCTTCCCCTGGTGAGAGTGCGGGAGCTGTAGATGCAGAGCCCCTGTGATAGAGCTGGTGGGGCAGGATGTGCCCCTCACCCCTGCATGCAGCACTGGCTAGAGCTGTGTCCTGCCAGGCACCAGCACCTGCACCGGGCATAAGCTCCTGGATCCCCCACTGCCTGCTGCCGGCAGCAGGAGCTGCACGCCATGTGGGGGAGTGTGTAGAGGGTTCTCACACTCCCCCAACAAAACCTCACACATCCACATCCTGCCCCCACATATACACACACTCCCACAGTCTCCAACATACCATATTCCCTCCCACTCAGCCACACCCCTTCAACTCCCCTGACACCCCACCATACACACACTCCCACCCACACCCCCTCACACATAATATATAAAAAGAGTAAGACTTTATTTTTGAGTGATTGCGGAACACAAACAAATCATGACATATTTTTTGTAATAAAATTTAAATGTTTTAGTAGGTGTTTGACTTCTAGTGTAGGATTTCTTTTATTTCTGGTTCTATGACAGCAAACTCCCCCTCCCAAAAGGAGTATTCTGGGGGGCAAAGGGAAGGGCTTCTGGTGGCAAAGGTCTGGGGTTAGGGGGTGGGACTTCTGGTCCCAATATGGCAACCAGGGAGTGGGGCAAATGTCATGGGGCAAGGCTACCCACGCAGCCCTAGACAGCTCACCAAAACTCATTAAGCAGTGCTCCAGTAGTCACATTTCCCTTTGCAGGTTTTTCCCATTGTTAAATCGATGTCGTTATAAAGTTCAGCCAACTGTGACAGTTTCTAAAATCTCTGGCACATTGTTTCTAAAGGAAGTCTTCTCTACGACAGTCAGAAAATAGTTCTCATTTACTGAATACATATCTTTGCGTAATTATGTCTCATTTGCATATGACATCACAAACGAATACCAAATATAACAGCATGTTCATAATGTGCAGCCTATGGCCTGGTCCTGACCGCCAAGCCTTGCCTGTGTAATCTTAAGTGCCTTCCGCTCATCGGCATTGGATATGGCCACCATTCAGCCCTTGGAGGTGTTAAAACCACAGACTCCTCATTTCATACACCTACACAGGCAACCTATTCACTTCAGCACTGCTGTTCTGGCAGCAAGGCACTGCATATCAGAATGCAGCCCTATATTCAGAAATGGTTTTAACCTATGATGCCTTTAAGTGTTTACAGGCTTTCAGTTTATCATTATTACAACCATCCCCATGATATAAAAACTGGACTATGGTGTCATAAAAAGACAGAGACAAGAGGAACAGCCTAATTGAAAGGGGAAAAGCTTATATTTCCACACACAAAATCACAGTAATCATCAATAATCAGAGGGAAAGTAAGAAGTACTGAATATTTTATGGGGTTTTGCAAATTACTACATTATCATAAAAATTGCCTGAATGTCTTGGTAGCTCTTAAATGGGGATAGATAATGATGAAGTTCACCAATGGACATTTTTCTTCAATAAGAAAGAAAGCCTTGCTGTGCTGTGTTTAAGTTTAGTTTACCATAAAACTTCTTTTATTCATTGCCTTGCTGTCTACTGAAAATAACAGCCCTGAATAATAGCAATAACTAGTTTACTTGGCAGCAGATGCACTACAATTACCAAAAGTTAATTAGAATTATTAAAACAACAAACACAATGTCACTGATATTATATACATTTAATAGTAGAACCCAACAGTGCATCTGATTCATAAATTACATTATATTATTTTAATGCCTCTTCTGGTTTAGCAGATTAAATACTGATGGATTGTCCTTCCATAACGGGTTGGTGGATTATATTATATTTATATGGACCCTAAAAATTAAGCTATGGAGCAGAACTATAAACAGCTTGCTGTCTCAGTTGAACAGTAAAGTAAATGGCAGTGCGTTCTCCCTGCTAGTTTGCCTACAGTATAAAATCTTAGAAGGCCAGTATCACTCTGAAAAGCAAGTAACCAAACATACTATATTTACCCACATACAGCACATCTTTTCCCCCAGAAACACAGCCCCCAAAATGGGGTGTTCATTTTAAAACAGGGAAGCTGTTTTCTTCACTGGAAAAGAAGCAAACCTGGAGACATTGTGAATGCCATGTGGCTGCCAAGATGGCAGAGCACTCTGTTAGCCATTTCACAGCCATACATAGCTATTAGCTGAACCATTGTAGCTTATGCATGAGGCAGTAAGTGAGCTGCTGATAGTAGCTTGATGAAGTCTGTGACATGGAAGCAACACTTTTTTTTTATAGGAACATCTATATACATACATATACACACGTATGTTTACACCCATGCACGCATACATACATATATATAATGTTCAGCTGACAATGTTCAGCTCTGAGAGCCAGTCTAATTAAAGTGCTGCCACATGTGTTTGACAAGCTTTAAATAAAAGTGGCTCCATCGCCATTTAAGTGTGGAAACACTGATACACAAGACCTGCTGGATCTGCTGGAGCACAGCAATTGCCACACTCCAGCAGACTCTATTAATTGAGTCTACTCCAATGCACTGGAATTCCAGCATGTCCGAGCAGCCTCTGTGCTCATGTATAGGTGCCCCAAGAGTCTTGCTACTGCCCTTGCAAGGGTCTGGGGCCTGTGACACAGTAAATCCGCCTAAAAACATAGGCCAGGTACAAACATTACATTTTTACCAGTATAAGTGATCAGAAACCTGTCTATACTTAAACAAAATAGAAGGTTGGCACACAGACTGGTTTAAAAATGGTAGAACTGGGTCCAAGATTTATTTCACCTTGCTCTAGAATAAGTTATGGTACCTTTTAAGGCATTGGTTTCTCAACCTTTTTCAGACTGAAGGCATCCCTCAGAAAATGCCAGCTTTTAGCATTCACATGTTTTCTGACTATGCAAAAATAGAGCAATTTTTCTGTTACAAAAACTCAGAGAGACCATTACAGAGCAGAACTTTTTTGACATTATGATTCCTTTTTAAAACCTTTGGGCATGTCCACACATGAAAGCACATGCGCTTGCAGCAGCTCAAATAGAAGTGGTGAAAATTTGAACAGGGGCTTTTTGCCTCAGCGCATGCGCTCGGACACGCACTTCATTGTGGAGCAAATTGTGCTACTTGGGGCATAATAACCCTCCCCAAGTGGAACAATCTGCAGCCAGGAGGAGCTAGAGCCTGGGGCCAGCACCTGTCTTGGCCCCAGCAGTATAAAAAGCTGCCCTGGCAAGTAGCTCAGGGCTACTCGCTCTCAAGAGCTTCTGCACCTTGGCCAGTTGGTACCTGGGGACACTACCCCTTGTGCCAGCTGGACAGCTGAAGCAGCC
>NW_017729031.1:10959197-10964604 GCF_001723915.1 Gavialis gangeticus | reverse complement strand
CTTGCAGCCCCAGGCCCTCGTGGCTTCCCCCTCAACCCCAGGCACAGTCACTTTAAAAAAAAAGGAACAAAAAAAGGGGGGAAAACCTCTACTTACCCTACAAGCAGGGAGCAGGGGCCTTGCGGGGCTGGGAGTGGAGATGGGGACAGACAGGGAAGGTAATCAGAAGCCTCTGGAGGGCAGGTGGGGGTGGAGCTAGGTAGGGCAGGGCAGGGCAGGGCTGAGGCCAGCAGCGGTCCCCCCCATAGTCCCTTCCCCCCTCTTCCAGCCCCACCTCAATCCCTGACTTACCGGCACTGGAGGCTGGTGCTGAAGCACACTGCCTCGCAGGCAGTGTGCTTCAGTACCAGGGTGATGGCCAACCACAGAGACAGTCTGACAGCCAGAGCATCTATGTGGAGTACCCAGTCTCCGGTTGCCTCGCTTTTTTTAACTCCATTTTTTTTTTAGACCCCTGGATATCCAGGGGTCTAATTTTGCCTCCACACTACAAACTTGAAGCACAGGGAACATTTTTTTGTTCCTGCACGTGCCTCTTGCCCCATTTCAAAAGGGGTTGAAACAGGGCAAATGCTGATATTGTGCAGCCCCCTACAACATCCTTAAAAAGATTTCAAGGCACCCCAGTGTTGAGAATCACTGTTCTAAGGATATCAATTATTTAAGACAAAATAAAGGTTCTGTATAATTAACCTATAAAAGAGCTACTTATTTCTGGAGCTCCAGAGCCACCTGACCTTGGCACTGTTGCACCAAATATTTTGGGAAAGCAGAATGACCTGCTTTGCTTAGTGATTAACCAAATGCCCCCACACATACAAAACTGAGAAGCCAAAACTTCCGGTCCATGTAAATGGTTCTCAGACTCTTTATTATTATTCTTTTAAGGTAGTTTTGGTGCATTTTAACCCATCTAACTGGTTGTCCAGCCTTAAACACATAAATGGAGCCTTAGGTTGTCAAATAAGCTCTTTAATTGAACTCCCACATCATGCCCATTTATTTAGCAGTGACAAGCCTACTCCCCCAGCCTCTCTTGCACATCATCATGATCTGGAGAAAATCCAGGCAGGGATTTGACAGTCATCCCACAGTTATATCAAGCAGTATGAAAAGTAATGGGAGCCAACCAATCTCCTGTCATGCCATGTGTACGGCAAAAGATTGGAAGGGAAGGAGTGCAGGCAGCAGATACTACTATGATTGATACTACTTGTATTCTCCTCCTGTACCATAGATACTTTAGAAAGTTCAATTCAATTTTGCAGTTTAAAAAAACCTCTCTTGTAAGTCTCCAGGTCAGACCACACTCTTGTACATGTTTTCATTGTACATGTTGTAAATTTATTTATTTTTATTCATTTAACTAGTTAATGTGGCCAAACCAACTGTAAACATGCCCAAAATGTTTTATTGAAACATTAAATGAACAACAGCAATCTACACAATTCACTAGAGTACCACCCATAGCCCTAAGGTAGCCAGCAGAGAAGATTGCATCTAATTTGATATGGATTCAGCAGGAACATAAACATTTTACCCAGCACAAACCATAAAATTCATCAGAGAAATTACTCCAAAAACATTAACAACTCTGTACCCTAAAGGTTTTTAAAAGAATTGCAAAAGGTTATGCCAAGCTCTGTAACACTCACATAAGGTATTTTATAACCCCTGAAATAACACCTGATTATACATGCGATTACTCATTAGTCACCATGCATAGCATGAACATGAGGACACGTGTCAACCCTAACTTACCCAGACTCCCTGGAGCTCATCCCTGCTAACTGGGGTACTTTCTGACTGTAGGGCTCAGCTAAGGAGTCCATTGGTGTCCAAATATTACTCACTTAGAAAAATCACATACCACATAATGCAGCTGGCACTCAGACCCCTGGCATCACGAACCTTGCCAGGACTCCCCACACCACTGGGTTTCACCAAGCCCTGAAGAACAAGGAAGCACTGCAGTTAATACATGTGCTGGTAAGTTCATGAGGACAAGCAATAGGCACATGTATGCCACCAATCACTCCAACATATCTTAGAAATCCTATTTTATGGGATTTATTATTATTTCAAGCTTACCTCTGATGCTGATAACCTATAGAAAACTAACTTTCATAATAGTGTGAAGCCACTCCCATGGCCATATTTGATTTTCAAACACATGGCTGGGTATCCATGGAGTTGACACCAATCTGTATCTGTACAGGACTTTTATGGCCTCCCTCAATCATGTGGTCCAGTACCAGAGGGGTAAAGCAGTTTTCTTGCATAGGGACATGGAAGTTTCCTTCTCATGTTGAAGTTCTGGTGCCACTGTTAGACATGACTGCAAAAACTGGTTATTCAACCACTGGTTCATTTCCTTGCTTCAGATATGCCATTTAACACTTGGGGATAGGGCAGCAATCTTAGTATGCAATACGTCAGGCAACCTAGCACACACACTTCCTTAGATTCATAGACGTTAGGGCTGGAAGCAACCTCGAAGACCATCAAGTCCAGCCCCCTGCGCCAGGGGCAGGAAGTCAGCTAGGGTCAAAGGACCCCAGCAAGATAACCATCCAAGCGTTTCTTGAATAAGTCCAGAGTAGGTGCCTGCACCACCTCTGGAGGGAGTCTATTCCAGGTCTTGGCGGCTCAGACAGTAAAGAATTTTTTTCTAATGTCCAGCCTAAAATGTTCCTGGAGGAATTTATGACCATTGGTCCTTGTCTGTTCACCAGGGCTCCCCAAGGAAAGACATTCTCCCAGATCCTGATGAACACCTGTTGCCACCATCCATGTCTTTTTGCCTTGCCCTGTAAATCAGACTTTCTAGGGTCTCTTTGCACAACTTCCTCTGACATTAACACTTGAGTTGCAATCATAAGAACTATTACCAGTAAATCCAGTTGTTTCACACAGGTACAAACATGCTTGACTGAAGAGTATACTGGGCCAAAGAGGTGCATAGTTTCCAATTTTGGGGTTGCTGAAGAAAAGCAAGTTGTTCAACAATGTACCAGACCTATTCCTGCTCTATACAGGGATAGGAAGCCCAAGCTATCTCCTGAGGCCATTGTACTGAATACAAGTTCAAAAAACACTTTTGAAGACAGAGTAAGAAGGGTATAGCACAAAATTTATATGGGGGAAGGATTAGTCACATGGATCAAATTGGCACACTACACCACAATGCACCTGGATTCTTATCAGAGTAGAATAACCTTACTCAAAGAAAAGGCCTTGTAAGTTGTTGACACTTTGGGTCAAATACTTAGCATGAAAATACACAGCACTCTATGTACTTAATAGGATTCATATGTTCACCAGAGTAAGCACTTTTGCACTTTTCCAGTACAAACAGAAATCCATTGAAGCTACAGTACCCACCTATATTCTTCTCTACAAAAAGTTGTTCCTTTTCCAATGTGCTCCTTCTGTTTGCTGTATCGAGGGATTTTTACTAATTAAATAATTTCACACCATATTATCCATAGTTAACATGAAACCAAGCTTTACTAATTTGATCTCCATATGTCTAGCACTATTCATTCATGCTCTGTCACCTACCTACAGACACACACAATATTTGACCTCTTCGTCTCTCTTCTAAAGCTGAAAGCACATTCCAAGGATATTATAAGTTAAAGGAGCCAAGTAGAGGGTTAGCTGAAATTTAGCTAACTTCTAATTTGATTTAGCTAGACACTCTGGAAAGTGGTTTAATGTTTGCCATCACCACTTATTAATGTGGAGTAAGGATAAAGAATGCTTTCATTTAACATCATAGATTTAAAGTAAGATGAGACAGGCAATTTTGTCCCATGGCTGTTGAATCTCTAAGCAATTTTAAACACATTTTGTTGTTTCAAACTTAAAATGCTTGAGAGATGATAGTGTCAACTCCAATTTTATGTCCACCAAAGGAGCAGGTTTTGGTCCTATTACTACCAAAACTGTAGTAAACTTACTAAATGTAGTAAACTTACTCAATGTAGTAAACTTGCTGATTCTGCCTTCATCCTGAAGCTGTTCCTCCCCCATGCAACTTTTCAAGGTTTCTAGAAATATTTTTGAGAATGGAGGAGATACGGTTCAAAAGACTGTATTTGTTTGTCATACTTAATACTTCAGATTTATCTTTTTCACTGTTCTAGTTCTGTATGTAATACAGCTTTACCTTTACTATCACGTTACTGTGATGTCCTCTATTTTAGCCAACATAAAAAGAAACTTAAAATAGAGACCAAGCTTACAAGCCAAGGAGATGTAACAACTAATATCTTCTCTCAATGATCACAGGGGTAACAGAGTCACTCAGCAGCAGATTACATAAGGGTATGACTATGAGAAGTTGATTTAGTAACACAACACTGAACAAAATTTCCAAGTCAGTATGGACAAGGACAGGTCAGACTTCAATGCCATATCATCTAGTCAAACATCATTAATGTAATATATGGAAACACAGAAGCATAGAAAGTTATGGTTGGAAGGAGCCTCAGGAGTTCATTTAACCCAATTGAGTCATCTGGTCCTCAAAGCAGGACCATCCCCACCTAGATAGTCTCAGACAAGCCTTTGTCTAGCTGGGTCTTAAAAACCCCCAAAGATGGAGTTTCTACCACCTCTCTGGGTAACCTGTTCCAGTGATTTACTACCCCCCTACTGAGAAAGCTTTCCCAAATATCTATTATCTAACCTAAACTCCCCTTGCTGCAACTTGAGACCATTGCTCCTTGTTCTGTCATTTGCCACCACTGAGAACAGTCTAGCTGCACCCTCTTTGTTGCGGTTGAAGGCAGCTATTACATCCCCCCTCAGTCTTCTCTTTTCCTGACTTGATAAACCAAGTTCCCTCAGCCTCTCCTCAGAAACCATGTGCCCCAGCCCACTAACCATTTTTGTTGCCCTCTGCTACACTCTCCAGTTTGTCCACATCCTCTCTCTGCTGGGCGGCCCAAAACTGGACACAGTGCTCCAGATGTGGCCTCACCAGTGCTGAATAGATGGGAATAATCACTTCTCTTTGTTCTGCAGGCAAAGCTCCTACTAATGAAGCCCAGTATACCATTAGCCTTCTTGGCAACAAGGGCACACTGTTGGCTCTTTTTCTGCAGAGCTGCTGCTTAGCCAATCAGTCCCCAGCTTGTACCAGTGCATGAGTTTGTTCCATCCTAAGTGCAAGACTTTGCATCTGTCTTTTTTGAACCTCATGGGATTTCTTTTGGCCCCAAACTCCAATATGTCTAGGTCACTCTGAATCCTAACCCTACCCGTCAGCATATCTACTACTTCCCCCTTCCCCCCAGCTTGTTATCATCTGCAAACTTGTTGAGGGTGCACTCTATGCCATCTTCCAGGTTGTTAATGAAGGTATTGAACAAAACCAGTCCCAGTGCACTCACTTGAT
>NW_017729031.1:10957495-10957861 GCF_001723915.1 Gavialis gangeticus | reverse complement strand
GAGGCTCTGCAAATGCATCTGCCAACTCCCTCAGCACTTCTTCTACCATTCACATCCCTTGCATCAAATTGTTCTTCTGAAGACCATGATTCATACACGCATGATAAGGCATCGTAAACAGTGATGCCTATATTTACCATTAACAGTTCCATTATAGTGTTTGCTTTTGCTGCTTTGCCACTTTGCCAAAGTCAAAGCATTTGCACTGAAGTTCTTCATGTGTCTGCCTCACGCTAAATTTTAAGGTCCTTTTTAACCTGAAATTGAGATGACAAGGTGGGGGAGGAAACATATTTTGCTCGTATTTATATTCTTATGATAACACAACACTCTAAGCAGCTCTGTATTACAAAGCAGGAGGCGTCA
>NW_017729031.1:10951944-10952495 GCF_001723915.1 Gavialis gangeticus | reverse complement strand
TGTTAATGAAGGTATTGAACAAAACCAGTCCCAGTGCACTCACTTGATACCAGCTTCCAGCTAAACATCAAACCCTTGATTACTATCTTTGAGCCCAACAATCCAGCCAGTTTCCTATCCACCTTACAGTCTGTTCATCCAACCTGGATTTTCTTAGCTTGCTTGCAAGAATGTTGTGGGAAACCATATCAAAAAGCCTTGCTGAAATCAAGGTACATCACATCCACTGTTCCCACTGCATCCACAGAGCCAGTCATCTCATCATAGATGGCAATCAGGTTGGTAAGGCATTATTTTCCTGCCCTTGGTGAATTTATGTTGACTGTTACCAATCACCTTCTCCTCCAAGTGCTTAGAAATGGATTCCTTGAGGACCTGGCTCCATGATTTTTCCAGGAATTGAAGTGAGGCTCAAAAGTCTGTAGCTCCCCAGGTCCTCCTTCTCTTTCTTAAAGATGAACCCTATATTTGCCCATTTCCAATTTCATAGTTTCTAGGGTTGGAAGAGACCTGAGCAGATCATCTAGTCCGACCCCCTGCCATGTCAGGAA
>NW_017729031.1:10946638-10951067 GCF_001723915.1 Gavialis gangeticus | reverse complement strand
CCTCAGCACTTCTTCTACCATTCACATCCCTTGCATCAAATTGTTCTTCTGAAGACCATGATTCATACACGCATGATAAGGCATCGTAAACAGTGATGCCTATATTTACCATTAACAGTTCCATTATAGTGTTTGCTTTTGCTGCTTTGCCACTTTGCCAAAGTCAAAGCATTTGCACTGAAGTTCTTCATGTGTCTGCCTCACGCTAAATTTTAAGGTCCTTTTTAACCTGAAATTGAGATGACAAGGTGGGGGAGGAAACATATTTTGCTCGTATTTATATTCTTATGATAACACGACACTCTAAGCAGCTCTGTATTACAAAGCAGGAGGCGTCATTGTATTCTGATCTCTGCACTGCACTTTTTTCTTTTCTCTAGGAAAACTCACCCAAAATTGGTCAATTTATTGGACTCCAAAATGCTGCAGGTCTTGTGTACTCTGAAGAAACCTGCCAGAGAATTCAGCTAACTCTGAAGACGTCATATGCAATAAGCATGCCCTGGGCCCCAACACCTCTTACAGGCCACATACATGCCAACTCTCAAAGTGACTGAGCAGGCTCCACCCCAGTGCTGTTGGAACTGAGCAAAAATCTTCAGGGCAACTGCTTCTCCCATCTGGTGGCTGCTCTGACAGTAAACACAGGGACCTTGTCCCCTGCGCTCTCAATACCCACCCCCCAACTCCCTTAATACCTAACAGTATGGAGATGTATCTGAATAATGCAGGAAGAATTTAGAAAAAGAGAAACACCAACCACTAAATAGAAGAGACATATGTGAGAAAAATGGATGAAAGGAGCAGGAACCAAACTGGGCAACCATGTTAAATGGGAGTCGGGATGAGGGGAGAAAGAAGAGCTGGGTAAAGCAGTTTGGATCAGAGAAGGGGCACAGGCAGGGCAGTCATCAAACAAGTTCAAAACAAACTCAAGATCAAAGTATTTCCCCATCCAGTACCTAGAATTTAACTCATAAGCCCAAGTCTCTACATTTATCTGCAGTTATCAAATACATAAAGATTATAAAGACACTTGCATATTTTATCTTCTTGCAATCTGGGTGCACCACAAAATGTGCTTCTCCTCCTTCAATTGGAAGGGATAGGTGGTCCGACAAGAATTCTGCAAGAGGGGTCTGCTGTGCAGGCCAGCCTCCCCCCTAATTCTCTATAGAGTCAGGCCAGAACAGCTTAACTATTTACAGGTTTATTAATATACAGGTAACAATATTTACAGGTTTATAAGAAAGTGTTGGTAAATGTATACAATATCCAGATCACTCAAATACCATTATGTTCTATAATCAAAGGCCCAAGGGACAACCACCTCAAGAGGGCATGGGCCCCTACATAGGTAAGCAGCTGTCAGCAACAGGTCAGTATAACAAAGGCAGATAAACACAGGTATTAACAGGTAAGTTCAGACAAGAATAACAACAACATGATGAAAATACAGGTAAATCTTAAATGGATGACATAACCAGGTCACATTAAAGAATAACAATACATAAATAACTATTTACAAAATTTGAGGTGCAAGTCCCCCATTCCAGGTACCCACATGGATGGATCCACTGAGCATTCCTTTAGGGTGCCAAACCCTGGCACTTCTCCTAGAGGGAATAATGGGACAGTTCCATTACCTTCTCAGCCCCCGATGCCTCTGCCCCAGGCACTGATCTCTCAGGACCCTCCTCTTAGGGCTTCCTCCCCCATGGGGACCCATTCCCTGGGTACTTACAGATCTGGGAAGCAGACTGGAAGGGGCTCCCGGAACCACAGGCAACTTGTCAGGGCCACCGGGGCCCTGCCTCTGCCCTCATTGGGGCTCAGGCCACCTTATGCGGTTCCCAAAACCCAAGCCCCTGGGGACCTCAGCCGCACCATGCTTGTGCCTCCCAGATGCCCAGCCTAACACCTGTAACAGCTGAGAATTGTCTGTGTGATAAAGGCGCTTGCTGAATACTCTGTGAGGATAGACCAGGTGCTTCTTGTCGTTTGTTCATGTATTAGAGCTGTATGTTGAAGAGTTTAATTAAAGTAAAAGATTAGTGAGGCCTTGTATGTAGTGGCGCAGTTAAAATTAACCTCATCAGAAAAATGCAAAGGCTTATACTGCTATTAGTCAGTCAAAAGGAGAGTTTGCAATGAGTGGCTGTGAGTCCACAGTGTAGCTCAAAAGTTATAAATTGGCTAGCACATCCAGAAATTATCAGAAGAGAGATGTAGCACTGAAAGAGAAGCTACTAATTTAGAAATTAGCTGCTGACCTGGATTCAGTGGGCCCATGGATCTCAAGGAGCCCAAGGACTGAATACCAGGGCCCTTCCCAGTACCCCTCAGACAGCGCAGATCGGGGAAGCCTGACTTCGCTGAGCTTTACAGAAGAGGAACTTGTTGTACATCAGGCATCAGAGGAGACTGCCAATAAGTTGCTGATGCAAGTTGTTATTGTCTGTCTTTGTTGTCTTGTTATATTACATGTAGTTGTGTTTTTGTTAAGTCAATAAACCTTTCTTACCTTTTATTCCCGACCACACTCAATCCCAAACCCTCTGCTGGTGGCTGGGACATAAAGTGGTGTCATGAACAGGATTGAGAGGCTCTGGTCCAGAGAGAAAGGTCAGAATGGAGGGAGTTGGCTGGGCCCTGTTGGTGACTTTGCTTAAGTCAGTGACAGGGATGGACAATCCCGGGTGGGACAAGGATAGATTGAGGCCTGCCTGGAGTGACCCAGGAACTGTACCCGATCACTGGGCTAAGTTTGTTGCTGCTGCCCAGGGTAAACCCAACAAGGGGTGCCTGTCATGGCTGCTGGCCACATGCCTGCAATTAGGGGCTGAAGAGAATGCCTAGATCCAGGAAAAGGTCACCCTGCTCAATAAGGAGTTAGAAGACATGAGAGATTCAAACAGTTTGGCATGTGAGGCTGCACGAGCCACCCAGACTCGCTTGGAGACATTAGTATGGAGGGAGGAAAGATTATGATTGCATGTGTGGCCACTTCCCTCCAGAAGAGGGCACAGTTGGCACAGGCTCTGGAGCCCTCCTTCGACAAGGTGCAACAATGCCTGTATGGAGAGAAACCGGAAGCTGAGCTCTGGGAAGATCACGGGGTAGGGACAGATGAGGGGGAGGAGATTGATGACTAGCCTGGTGCTGAACCACCCCCATATGTCCCTGCCCAGCGGGAGGAACCTGGCCAGCCCTTTCCAGTGGTGGTGACTCACTCAGGGCCACAAGGGGGAAATCCCTGAACACAGCTGCGCTCCTTTACCTGTGCGGAGATTCGAGATATACAGGAGCAGCATAAGTCCAAGCCGGTAGAGCCAGTAATAGACTGGCTAGTTCAAATGTATAGTGAAGGAGCCTCCACAATCTCAGTAAGTCATGCAGAGGCTGCTCAATTAGTCCCGCGCCATGAGCTCCAGTTGAATCAGTTTGCAGGAGGCGATGAAAATGTTACTTTATTTTCTGCTGCACTACAGGCAACCACCACCAGTTATGGTGGCATGGCCCAGTTTAGAGAAGGCTGTCCACTGCTTGTATCAGTTAGCACCAAATGAAATCATTCGTGCAGCAGTTTGGACTCACGCCAGATGCAGAAGTTGCGACAGCATCGTTGTGGAAGAGGTTTTGCCGACGAGCACCAGCAGAGTGCACCTCAGCCTTGTTGGCCTTGGAGCCAGAGGCGGTGAATCACCTGGTAAGAAATGTGATCCAGTGATTAGTGTAGCTTTACCCATTTTGCAGAAGCCAGGGCTTGCCAAGCCGATGAAAACTGCCAAGGCCATAGTAGTGGTCTGAGCAAAAGACAAGCCCTCTGACCCCCCCGAATTGTCAGGAAAAGCCAGGAAAGGCTGGCCCAAGACTCCGCGAGTAAGAATGTGGAAAGACTTGTTATCTGCCATTTTCAATAAGGTGCAAATCGATGGACTGCCCACCAATGTCCTGAGGGGGCTGTGGGCTAAACACTGTAGCAAAGGGGCAAGCCCGTAAGTGAAGCCTTCTGCACTGCCAGCAGTATCACCAGAGGGATTCTCTGACCTGAGGGCGGAACTGTCAACATTTTCCCAAGCACATGCAGGGCCATCAGCCTTTACCTCCCCGATCGTGTGGCCTAGGAAGTCCGGCTGGCCCGAACCCCAAGGAAAGGAGCCATCATGGGGAGGGTAGCAGGCCGGAGACCGGTATCTAAAGTTAATATTGGCCCCTTAATTTGGATACCCGTACAGATTCAATTAGGTAAAAGTAAGAAGTCAGTCAGTATGCTATTAGACGCTGGTGCCCAGATTTGCATTTTAGATTCCACGGATTACAAGGGGGAGAAAGGAACCCAACCTGGTTGTCAGACCAACCTGGTGGCCTTCTATGACCATATCACCAAATCCTTAGATGCAGGGGTAGCAGTGGACATAGTCTTCCA
>NW_017729031.1:10941403-10945748 GCF_001723915.1 Gavialis gangeticus | reverse complement strand
GATTTAGGCTAGATATCAGGAGGCGCTACTTCACTGTCAGGGTAGCTAGGATCTGGAACCAACTTCCAAGAGAAGTTGTGCTGGCTGCTACCCTGGGGGTCTTTAAGAGGAGGCTAAATGTACACCTTGCTGGGGTCGTTTGACCCCAGTACTCTTTCCCGTCATGGCAGGGGTTGGACTTGATGATCTGCTCAGGTTCCTTCCGACCCTAGAAGGTATGACACTATGAAACCGCTTATCAAGTAATTAGGGTTGGAGGCACTAGACGACCAGGACCTCTGGTCCGAGTGACCTTTGCGCTACCTAATGGCTCTAAGGTAACAGCAGCAGCAGTAATACTTAAAGGGGACCAAGCTTACTGGGACTTAATGTACTAAGAGAACAGCAGTTTGCCTTTGAGCGAGAGAATTGGCAGTTTGGGTGCAGAGTGCCTCACCAGAAACCTGAGGAAATGGCTGTAACAGCTGTAACTCGATGTAGCATAACCCCATTAACCCTGCCTCCCATGAAAAGAGTACACCAGCCCCAGTATCAAACTCCCCTCCGAGGCCACCTAACCTATCCAGTGTATTATCAGCCAGCAGTGAGAGGACGGGACTATTATCCAAACCCACTCTCCATATAACAATCCATTGTGGTCACTACATAAGCCAAATGGAGGGTGACAGCTGACTATTGACTTTCAAGCTTTAAATGCTAATACTGACCCCTTGATGGCTGCCATCCCATCACTACCAGCCTTAACAGAAAGCATCTGATGTTATGGGCCTGCGTGGATAGGATCCTTTGATATAAAAGAAATGTTTTTTGCTATTCCCATCCATGAAAGTTACTGGCCAGTATTTACTTTCATATGGATAGGGCAGCAGTATACCTACACCGTGTTGCCCCAGGCATGGATACAACACCCTGGCTCACGGGGTTCTAGCTACTATAGTTCATGAAGTCCAAGAAAAGTACCCCAACATACACATGTGGCAGTATATAGATGACATCATGGTGGGCAGTTAAGACAAAGAGGCTGCCACCAAGGCCTTTGAATCATTAAAAAAAGAAAGTGCATACTTTTGGATTCATGCTGTCTGATTGAAAAGTCCAAGAAGTGGGGCCCCAGTGTGAATTTCTAGGAATAAAATGGCAGAATGGGGGGCCCACAATACCAACTGAAGGGCTGCGGAGTATAATAGAGACCCCAACCCCCACTGATGTAAAAGAACTGCAGGCCCAATTAGAGCACTCAATTTTTAGTGTATGCATGTTCCTAAGTTTAGTGTATTAGCTCGTCCTTTGTATAACCTATGTAAGAAAAGGACTAAATGGGAATGGGGTCCTAAGCATAAATATGCCTTACAGGCCCTTAAAAAAGCAGTAACTGTCCATGCCTCCCTAGCAGCATGACATCCAGAAGGAGAGCTTTAGCTCCATATAGGTGTCTCGGAAGGAGGACCACACTGGAGGCTGTGGCAGAAGGAGTCCTCAGAGGCAGAAGGAAAACCCCTTGGATTCTGGAGCCAAGGCTGGAGAGGGGCAAAAGCAAGGTATACTCTCTTAGAACAAACGTTGTGTGCAGCAGCGGCAGCCCTAGAAGCCAAATAAGCACTAAGGAGAGAATTACCTACAGTTATTACTACTCCAATACCTATTCTCGAAATGGCTCTGTCAGACCGTCAACTACCACTTGGAGAAAGAGCTCAAGACACCACAGTCCAGAAGTAGATTTATTACATCTTGAGCCAAGTCCAATGAGTAACTCCACAGGGACAGCCTGCGTTAGTTAAAAGGGTCACAGAAAGTACAATTAATGTTTATCCTGACAAAACAAGCTGCAGTGAACCTTCACCCTTCAAGGAAGCACCTCCTTTCTCACCTGAGATACAGGCCTCAGCCAATGTTGAAATCTAGTTTACAGATGGGTCTGCTCGAGGTTGTGCCTGGAGGGGAGTCACCTTGAAGATTCGAAACGGCAAGCAAGTAGTAGTACAAGGCCTCGGAAAAAGCATGCAGTATGCCAAGCTCAGTGCAGTGCTCACCGTGGTGGAGTGGGAATTGTTGAATGGTCCATGTCCTGTAAAGCCCATTTACATTTATAGTGACTCCTACATGGTAGTGGAGAGATGCACTAAACAGCTACCCCTATGGAACAAGGAAAACTTTAAAAGACAAGGACAAGACATTTGAAGCCATAAGCAATAGAAGACCTTGTGAAAGTTAGCCCAAGATGAGCTCCCTCTACACATCCAACATGTGAGTGCAGCACATGGGAATAAAGTGAGGGAAGGCCCGGAGGCAAAGTGGAATACGCGGGTTAATCAGCTGACCAAGGAAGAGGGCGCTGAAACCTTATATTTTGAAGAAGAAAATGAAGCAGCTAGACCATTACTGCCCGATTCCTCCTCTCACTGCACACCTAGAGAACGAGCCACAGAATGGCTACATCAACAACACGGGAACCCCGGGCAAGACGGAACAGCCCGCTTAGCCGCATCTCAAGGCACCTGTCTGCATCAGCTGGCAGCATGACGTGGTAAACTATTATAACTGTATTCTTCTTACTAATGCCTCATTGTGTTTCCCAAGTAGGGCATGTCTACTATCCTTCTTATTACCCAGATATTAATAAACTTGCTCCTGAAGATGTAAAAGAGTAGCCTGACCCTGAAGAGCATCCTCCAAAAACACACTCAGATGACCTTCACATAGTCCAGCCACAGTACCCATACTGGAAGAAACCCGCCACCCTGGAGCAAGTGAAATCCTGGGCTCTAAGTAAAAAACACAGAATAGTTGACTGGCAAGGTAGTAACTATCAGTGCACCTGTGGCACCAGTTATTATCTTGGGTACATTTCCTACCTGAAGGCTAGAATGGCTAACTGTGGGAGTGGAGGTAACTGTTGTAGCTCTGCTCATATATAGGTTTGTTGTTACATACTTCATGAAGAAAACCCCATTGAGCTCAATGCCCTTGAGTCTGCATCCCCAATAGTGCATTCTGCATCTGTTCAGCCTCTCAAGCCACTGTGTTTAAGAAAATCTACCCCCTCCCATTCCTATGGCTGACAACACTCTCCAGCAATAGCGTGAAGCCCACCAGGTGGGAGGGCGTGCTACAGGTTAAAACAAAGTTATTACATAGTCTGTAAATCATACCTACACAGAGGTGTAGCAGAATAGTACCCACTTTAATACAACCAGAAAGAAGCTGTATCCGCAAGTCTCCACCACTTATCCCCATCCTTTTATACCGGTGGAATTCCTAAAGCAAATTAATGCTATAATTCTGCCAGGGCAATGCCGTTTCACCAACCCGATAAAACATAGTCCCCATGAGTGACAGTGGGAACTCTTTCGCTCTCTGGGAGGTGAAGCATAGTTATGGACCCCCAAAAAAGAAAGGATAAACATGATCGGTGAGAGAATGAAGTGTTCACTATTATCTCTAGCGGTTCCCCCCGAGGAGGCCCCAACACCTCCCATGTATAACTCCACACCGTGGTGGAGGTCACAGGTTAAAATCTCAACCCTCCTAAATGCTTCCTTGTTCACTGCCCAGGTATTGTTCAGACCGGAACAATGGCATGTTTGAGCTACCTTTCCAAACTGTTCAGCAGGAGCCTGTGTAGCTAAGGGGTTACTTAAGTGGGAATGGCCAACCATTTTCCATTCCACAAATACAGTTAAGTCCCACAAACAAAGAAATGCTCCAGGTTATCTTTGAGACAGACTAAACTCAGCTATGAATGTATAGAACTTAGCTAAATCCCATAAAAATATTGAAAGAGTAGCCAATCTCCAACAGACAGTAGGGCTGCTCAGAAGGGGAGGTATGCTCGACGGAAAAACTTTGGAGCACATTGACGAATTGCTAACTGATGTAAGATTAGAGACAGCCCATCTTGCCCAAGCCATAATAGTCACTGCTTTTAAAGCAAACAAAGATCAAACTTAGAGTACTTCTTGTGTACAAGTTCAGTTATCATTAAATATGCATTTTTCCCCAAGTAATAAACATTAAAAATAGGGAATGGCCCCCTGGCTTAAAGCATCATAGAATGCCTGCAATGTTTAAAGAAAGATACCTCTATCAAAGTACCTAGATTACCACTTGGGAAGGCTGTAATAAAGGAAAGTGTTCATTCCTACCACGGGGGGGTAAAAGATAGAAACTAGACCACTGTTTGAAAACTCCTGGCACTCTGGTGTAGTGCCTGAAGACTAGAAGGAGGCCAATGTGGTGCCTAACTTCAAGAAAGGGACAAACATGGATCCAGCTAACTATAGACCCATCAGCCTGACTTCTATAGTTTCATAGTTTCTAGGGTCAGAAGGGACCTGAGAAGATCATC
>NW_017729031.1:10931415-10940318 GCF_001723915.1 Gavialis gangeticus | reverse complement strand
TCCAGCCCTAATGTCTATGAAATCTATGAAATATGAAATATGTTTATTTGCTTAGCACGAGGCTAAGAAGAAGATGCCTGTAAGACTAGAATCTGCATCGCCCCATATGGGAGATAGTTACCCCAGATGGCCCTCGATATGTGGCACAATCCCCCTTAGTTCAAATGGGTAACACCTTAATTAGATTAGAGCCCCTATGGTGAGGACAGCCTCTCAGACCACCTAACATGACCTGCATACACAAACTACCTAATGTGTCATATGTGACAATAGGGCAACATGTTTATTAGGAAAGACCAAGTCACTTACTGAATAAAAGTAGTACCACCTAAGCTTTATGCAATTCGTGTTGCTTAGGATCTAAAAGTAAATCCATTGCTCTGCTGCAATTAAGTAACCATACTATTGCCCTGAAATGGCCAGAAATTTCTTCTGAGACCATAACTCTCAACTTTTAATATCCACCTCATGGGCATCAGATATAGACATGCCACACTTAAAAGACTAGAATAAAGTAAAAAATAAGCTGTAAAGCCTTGAAGCAAAAGCTCAGCAAATAACTCAGATAGTCCTCCTTGCTTGGGAGAGTAGGCGGATCATCAGTTTACCTGTCAATGTGCCCAAGCCATGTAAATAGTACAATGTGATTTACACTGTTCATGTCACCAGGTATCACCTCAACTATGTAGCTAACCATCTTAACTGTCATAGTACTCTGTATTGCCCTAGTGGCAACAGCTAAATAGTGGTTTAACCATTGGTGTTGTAAATCTGTTCATGCTATGCAAGTTAAATTTAAAAATCCCTCCCCATTCCCTGATGTAGCGCATGTAGCTTTAGCATCTCAACTTGTAGCTATCACAGTGCTTCAGCAAGCAAGAGGTGGAGTGTAAGAGCTAAAAACTGTCTGTATAATAAAGGTGCTTGCTGAACGCTCTGTAAGGATTAGACAAGGTGCTTCTTGTCATTTGTTCGTATATTAGAGCTGCATGTTACCGCTAAGGGTTTACTTAAAGTAAAAGATTAGTGAGGCCTTATATGTAATGAAGCCTTGTAAAATTAGTGAAGCCTTGTATGTAGTAGCACAGTTAATATTAACCTCATCAGAAAAAATGCAAAAGCTTATACTGCTTTTAGTCAGTCAAAAACAGAGTTCACAGTGAGTGGCTGTGAGTCCACAGAGTAGCTCGAAAGTTATAAATTGGCCAGCACATCCAGAAATTATCAAAAAGGAGATGCAGCATTAAAAGAGAAGCTACTAATCTGGAAATTAGCTGCTGACATAGATTGAGTGGACCTGTAGATCTCAAAGAGCCTGAAGACTGAATACCAGGGCCCTTCCCAGTACCCCTCAGACAGTGCAGATCAGGGACACCTAACTTTGCTGAGCTTTATAGAAGAACAACTTGTCATACATCAGGCATCAGAGGAGACTGCCAATAAGTTGCTGACGTGAATCATTGTCTGTCATTGTTGTCTTGTTATATTATGCATAGTTGTGTTTTTATTAAGTCAATAAACCTTTCTTACCTTTTACTCCAACCACACTCTTAATCCCAAACCTGCTGGCAGCAACCAGGGAGGGGGTTGCAAACCCAAGCCGCCTGGCACCACTCCCAGGGTTTGGGATGCCGTGCATTGCTGCATGCACTGAGTCCTCAGCTGCACACTGGCAGCAGCAGCCTGAGCTGCCACATGTGGCTCCCAGAGTCTAGTAGCCCCATGCACCGCTATGTGCACCAAGTATCTAGAGACCCGAGCTGCCTCCTGCAGCTTTCAGGGTCTGCTCATAAACCACGCTGTGCACCAGCTGGGGCTGCTTGGCTGTTGTCATCTCTGTCCTGTTATACAGGTGAAACTTACATGACATTAAAAATACCTGAAAGGTTGCGAACATTCAGTGATGTCTTTGGAAAATCCTCCATATCATTTGGAAGGGCAGAAGAATGAATCCCAGCATTCTGACTTGAAGTCTTCTCCAGTTATAGCCACATTCCTGGAGAGCACAAGGGATTAAGGGGCATAAGCACTCACTTCTTAAGTCTTTTCTCCTTTCTTTATTTTAGTGTCTGCCATTATTCATGAGTCTTTTTTCTTTGCCTTTATCATATTCAGAAAGATACCTGTGCTTGCCTTCTAAAACCTCTTGAAACTTTAAACTTAACCACAGACTATTTGCCTAACCCTTGCCTGTTTGGTATTTAAGGATATGCACAGCTTCTGTGGCTGTTATAAATAATTAGCCTGTGCAGAAAGGATCTAAGCATTTTCATTTCCTCACTTTTGATTTTAAGGTCTTTTCAAATAGCTTCCTCATTTTCTTTAAAAAAAATATTTTTGATAAATTGTAGTGTCACAGAGCCATCTTTGATACCATTGCTCCCCAAGGATGCTGAATTTAATTGTGCTGTGTTCACTATTACTTACGTCCAATTAAGATGGCCTTTCTTTGTTTCCAAAAGAGCTCTATTGTGGTGAAAATAATTGAATTATTATACTAGATTTTGTTCCCAATTAATATTAGGTGATGTCCATGGCACCACAATTAATCTAAGCAATTCAGAAGTTAAAAACAGTTGCCATAATGCTAGATTCCTTGCCAGCTCTGGAACAGCAGGTTTGCTAAAGACATGCAATATAATAAGATGGGATTTAAACAACCTAAATTTGCTGCTTTCTGGATACTCCCTGAAGTCCTCACAATTGCAGCTACTCAGCTACTAGCACAAGATGCTGATAAACCTGTGATAGCCACAGAAGTTGTTCAGATTACTAGCTCAAGATGGTAAGGAGAAAGGAACTATTTTCAAGTAGTTCACCAACATAACATTTTTACAATCAAGATGTATTAAAAGTTATCTTTCCGTGAAAACACAGCCACATGAAAATGACTTATTCCTGACTCTTCCTAATTAACTGTTGCAATGGAAGTGATGATAAAAGCAAAAGTTTGGAACAACATTTTTAAATCAGAAGATTAACCAACGATACTTTAAATGATGATGGGCATTAGATTAGCTGTTCTATACAGCTGACAACCTGTTTTATCTAGTCAGTTAGCCAGTCTCTATAGTGAAGGGGAGTTTACTAAAAATATTTTATTCAAATGTTTAATTTGGAGAAAGAGAAAGAAAACAGGATAACAGTTTTCAAATATTAGAAGGGCTGCCATCAGAAGCAGATCCAGGGGAGGCAACTGGTGCACCTGCACTCCCCTGCCTTGTAGTGGTAGCAGGATTTCTAGTCATTCCGTGCCAAGGAAGTTAATTGACTTCATGGCTCATCATAATCTACCTGATCCCTTCTAATCTCTTCATCCCACAGGTGTAAAAACCCTCTCCTTTTTAATGGTCTTGTTGTTCCACCAATCAAGATAGCAGAACTGCAGAACAAAGGCTACCTGTTAACTGCTCCTGGTACTGAAGCTCCTATTTCACAGCCTGCAGATTGCGTTTAACCCATTCTAATGCAGATATATTTGTTTTTACTTCAATATTAAACTGAATAATACAGCCCTAGGCTCCTAGCATATTAGTAAAGCTTCTAGTTTATTTTTAACAGGAAAATGTGTTGTGTTTTATGAGATGACGCACCTCAACATCTGTACCCCCCTTTTCAAAATTCTGCTGTAAAGAAGACGGAGACACAGTGTCCTTCCTTGCCAAGAGGACAGAACATATGGCAATGGGCTTAAACTGTAGCAAGGCATATTTAGATGAAGTCTTAGGGGGAAAAAACTTCCCAATGGCAAGTAAGGTTGAGCAATGGAAAAACGTACAGATATTTTTAACACAAGCCTATACAGGTGCCTATCTGGGATGATTTAGGGAAAAAAAAGCAATCCTTTGCACAGATGCAGAATTTGCTAAAACATCCATCACTTCCACCCCTCCAATTCCTTGATGCCATACTTTCCATCACCTTGACACCTCATCATTACCTATTTACAGCTAATAGCTCAAAAGAGGTGCCAACAGTTCACACTCAATCATGTATACTTTTACAGAATCTCTGAGGTGCTTTCTTAGGCACTTCTTTATCCAAGCCATTTCCTCTGCCACCGATCTCCTAAAGGAAAAAGATGCATTAAATATATCATTGAACTGATCATCAGAATTGTGACAGTTAATTTTAATATGAAAGATTAGATGGCAACACTAGTATCATTTATTTGGGGGACTGGGGTTTGTGATAAAGCACATGCAGCCATACTTTTAAGAACTGTATTAGTTGATATCGTTTCTGCTATAAGCTAGCCCTGGTTGGCTTGGTTAAAAAGATAAGTGTACTAATATGCTAGAATTTATTGTTATTTTGCAAGGCTCCCAAACAGGTTGAGAACCCTGAACAAAGTGGCATGCTTGGAATCATCTATCATCAACTCAAACAGTGAAATTCTTGAAGTCGGGTAAACATTCCCATTGAAATAAGTGAAGATGGTTGGATTTATAAAAGTAAACCAACCAACCAATTCCTCTCACACACAGACACGTATATTTGAAATCTAAAACTAGTAAATCTAGGCAAAATGCAAGAGCATGTCAACACGTGCAATTTTCACATTACAAAAAGCACAATATGCATTCCAAGAGCCACCACGTCCATTTTATACAATTATTAAAATTAATAGAAAAGAGACAAAAAACTATACTCCTAGTTGGTTTTAGTGAATTTTCATCATGATGCTGCACTTGACTTTAACATTCTGCGTTATTGAGGTTCCTGCTTTTCATTAGGAATGCTGATGTTCCCACAGAGCTACTCTAGCAGTATGCTATCCATTTTCTACAAAAAAAAAAAAAATCTTGAGTCCAAAGACATATCTTGAGCCTCAGCAGCAGTTTACATTAGACTAAAGCTTTTGTTGAAATGCTTGGCATTGTTTACCCTGAGTGTTCCCTAGACCCATGTATAACACTTCCAATATTTTATTTATGATTTTGCTGCCCAGCTAAATTATTCCCATGTCTCTTGAAAAAACCACTAAACTAATAATGATTCTAAACGTTCAGTCGGCTACTAGCAAAGACTCCCAGCAGCTTAATTTAGTGAGATCCTTTTCTATATTTTAATGGGAACTTTGTGGACAGGTTTTTCCTTCCATCTCAAATACAAATGATTAGGTGCCATGGTCTGAATCTATAAACACTCTAATGAACAGCAAGAATAAAAGAGCATGCTGTTTTCTGTCCATCAGTGTATTACTTTCACACTCCCAGCATCCCAAACAGCATAAGAAAGAGTCCCACTATAATCATTGTTAGAACAAAATTAATTGATGCTATGATGATTCACTAAGAAAAAAATGCTTCCCCTCCATTGTTGAATTTCATGGGAACCAGGAGATAGAGTAAGTGGTTTTATCACCACATGAGGGTGCTCTCTCCTTAAAAATCCACATGCTTAAAAAAGGACCTCAAACAAAATTGAATCCAGAATGAATCCAGGATATTCTGCAGTGTGGGGTACAGCACTGTATGTATACCCTAAAGCTCACATCCACTTGGTCAATTAAAAAAAGAAATGAAGTTATCATTAGATGATGTGCACAGTAACCATGGATGCATGAAATCCAAATAATGAAACAAAGCAATTTTCCGTATTATTCCCAGTTAGGCACAGTGATCACATAGGCTGTCAGAAGATAATCATAAATGTTATGCACTGGAGCGGCATGATGATTCACTGCCACATAGTAGTGACTTTGAGATGACAGCAGTGGTGATTCAGATGTATGGTCAGGGAGGGGAGGGGAGGGGAAGCATGGCAAGAAGAGAATAACTCACAAGAAAATAAACTGCTGCAGACATGACTTCTAAAAGGCCATGCGAGTGCAACGCGTGTGAACTGCCAATGGAGACTGGCCCAAAAACCTGACTGGCATGAAAGAGGCCCACTACATATGGCTGGAAACAAATGTCACCTTTGTAACAGCATAACCATTTTTATGGTAGCACAAAGTGAAAGCAAGAAAATGTCCTCACCCTTTGTTGTGCCACAAATGCCCAATTTGTGGCCATGACAAAAGGTAGCAACAATTTGTGCTGCTTTTTCACGACAGGCATTTATTTTTTTTTATGACAGGAGAATGCAGGCAATGGGGAGCTCTGTGCACTCTCCAGCAATTCCCACACAGGACTGGACCCCTCAAGCACTGTCCCCAGCTTCCCCCACTTACAGAGAAGATGATCCCTAGAGATTCCCAGGGACTCATCTCTGTAAAGAAGGAACACATTACCCATTGCCCCATGGCATCAATAGGTAGGACGACAGGCAACATGTGTTTCACCTACCGAACTGGATCAGCTGGGCTGGGACACATTCCAGCACAGATAATTCACTTCATTTGAGACATCTATTTTTATGCTTAAGCACCTTTTCTAAAGAGTTCTTATGGACTTCAAGAGAAGATTCATATGTACTCTATTGGTGCTATATGATCCTAAATATTCAATACAGTCTGGTATGAGATGGCCATTGACCTGCCTGTCCCATGGTTTGATCACAGAAGTTACTTTACTAAAACCAGTAAAGGCTCAGATCAAAAAATGGATTAGTTACCCCAAGATGGAGTAATACAGCTCACAAGTTTAAGGTGTATGACCCTACAGGGAAATCAAGAATATTAAATGAGGTCTATTCTGTGCATGGGGAAAGTTAGGTGCCTCAGATTATGATCCAAAAAACCAAGCATTTTGCCAGCCAGCTGCTTAGACCTACCTGAGAACAGAGCAAACAGAGGATAGGGATATGCCTTAACTCCCACCATCAACCTGGGACTCAGAAACATTACTCGCATTGCCAGAGGGTGCTCTTTCCCCACAAGGGATTCAAAGTCCAGAACCCTCTGCATTGTCAGTTAAACAAAAAGAGTGATAGCAGCTCCCTCTACCATTAGGGAAAAGACAAGCCTAGAAAAGATAATGGAGGCAGGGGGAAGAAGAGAAGGAGGGCAAGGACATGCAGTTCATTTTATGTTCCTCCGACGAAATTTTAGAGAAAGCTATTTCTCCTACCTTAAAATATTAATATGCTACTTTATAGCATCTACAAAAACCTCATATTATCTGCAAACACTAACATAAGAACTAAGTTTAAGTATGTATGGCAGCTGTCCTCAGTAGTAAAATATCATATCTTCAGTTCCTTGCTACATATAAAAACTGCATGATCCAAAAGCTGAAAGTTGATGATTTTTCAAATGCTACTAACACCTACACTTCGTTCAAATTGCTCACTTATTTCAAACTGTGTATGCAAGTGTATATCACTTAACAAGGGGGTGGCAAAATGGTGAGGAAACATGCCAGTCTACCTAATACTTAGCATTAAATAGGAAAACATTCCACAAGTGCATAGAAACACACAATACACTTCTTATGAGAGGTTTCATTTTCTTCCCTTCATTTTATTAACTAGTCATATATTTAAGATTTTTTTAAAGGTGGGGAAATCTCTCAAATCCTAATGACAGGAGAACAAGGATTACATTCTCTTTATTGGAGTGCTGTAGTGAACAATTGGGCAATATGATGGATTTAAACAAGAATCACATCAGAAGCAAAGTATAAAACACACCAGCAGACTCCAGACTATGGCATGAAACCCACACTTCACCCCCATTCTTGTACCTGAACTACCTTGTTACTCCCATATCACTCAGGAGGCTTTCCCACAGACACAACATTGCCAGTGTCCAAGCATTTAGATACTTCTGTGAACCAAAACCTCAAAAATCATTTGAAGTTAGCTGAAGCTCCTGATTAATGCTTATGAAATACCATGGCAATCATAGGCTACTTTTACTGCCAGCATACACCAAATAACAGCTAGATCAATCCTTTATTGTGCCTTGCTATTATCATAAATACACATTCAGTACAATATTATGGAAAAGTAGTCCAAAGACTTTACTACAGAGTCTTCCTCATGTCTGATTCTTAAACATGTTTCCCATCTTCTGTCTCCTTACCAACTGAATCCGCCTTTTTGCCCCATGTCTTGCCTTTCTGTGGATCCAGGTACAGCACAAACTTATACAAGTTTAAGTTCCACTAGTTTTCTATCTTGATTTAAATTATACCAGAATGCAGAAAAGAGATAAATAGTATATTTATTCAAATCTAAGATGAGAACCTCCCCTCCCAATCACCATAGGTAAAAAAAAAAGTCTCATCTTCGATTTAAGTACCAACCTGGGGTATGTGGCAGATCAGCTCCAGCTTTGGCTCGAGGCTCAGAGCTGAGCCAGAGCTGAGCTGCTACCTGCCCTGGGCTGAGATGGCTCATGTGGTGGGTGAGGGGGCATGTGGCAAGGGAAAGAAGACCCATCGTGTGCAGCTTTGGAAGGAGTGTGGGGCAGACTGCACAGCCTGCTTCCCCCACAGCATCTTCCCCTTCCCCATCCCAGCCCCGCCCCCCATGGCTTCCCTTCAGCTATGGCTCCTACCCCTCTGGCCCTGACCCAGCTGGACTGGGGGTACCAGTGCTGCTAACCAACCCAGAGCCAGGGCAGGAGGCAAGTAGTGGAGAGGGCAGGCAGCAGGTGCAGGCACCTGAAGGGACAAGTGACAGGTATCATATAGTGCTTTATCACTAGGTGTCAGAGCAGCAAATAATAGCCTGAGAAGCCAGGATAGCAAGGTTACTTTGATTTTATTCTAAACTCCATGGTGTGCAGCTGGTATCCCTTCTTCAATGGAAGGGAAGTCAGTGGGTGCGTGTATGTTATGGGAGTGTCACTGCCTAGCTGCAGGCCAGCTCACCTCCTTTCCCTACAGAGCAGAGCAGAGACCAAGGACACCCAGTGATACTTAACTATTTACAGATTTAATTGTACAAAATTATTATAAAAAACTTATAAACATATATATGTATATACACACACATTTACATGTATATGT
>NW_017729031.1:10918467-10926415 GCF_001723915.1 Gavialis gangeticus | reverse complement strand
ACCAAGGACACCCAGTGATACTTAACTATTTACAGATTTAATTGTACAAAATTATTATAAAAAACTTATAAACATATATATGTATATACACACACATTTACATGTATATGTACACATACATGTTATTTACAAATATAGGTTTACAAACACAATAACTCTTATTAACCCTGAACTCAGGCACAGGCCTCAACTCTGTGGCCTTCTGGTCAGTATGCAGCCCCTCTCCTCAATAGTGCCCCCCAGGCAGCAGGCAAGGGAACACGCAATGATAAAACACAGAAAATCAAAGGAAAATCTGGCGGTGATGGAATAATAACAGAACATATACAGTGAGATTACATCAAATGAGATACAAATGTATAAAGATAACCAATACAATCAATTCAGATATAGAGCTGAGGCTGCCCTAGTAGACCCTACTAGCAGACTAAACAGAACGGTGTACAATTCTCTCATAATACAATAATAGGGATGCAAGGTTACAACAAGAATCCCAACAGCATGAGGAACCAAAACACAACTATGGCACAGCAGCTATGCCCACAGAAGGAATGATGCCAGGGGAAGGATCCTGTTACCTAAAGGAACACCATCACCCTCTCCTAGGTCATCCCACTAGGAGGGGACCCATAACCATGAAACCCCCACTTAACAAACAGAGAGCCCTAGATTCCTCTCTACACCTAAGGGCAAATCATCCCCCTCCCCATCAGGGGCTTTTGATCACCTAAAATGGGGAGGGCCCCTCCTCCCCTGTGGAAATCCCCTTCCCAGGTAACTCATGACTCTAGCAGCTTTGGTGCACTAGACCCATCTCTATCTGTGGGTTGGATGCGGGGCATCCTCCCTCACTAGGGTGGTCATCCCGTCAGTTGCTGCCCTCTGCAGGAAGGCCCCAGCTGTCTCATGCAGCCACCAGGCCTGTCAGCCCTCTCAGTCCCCCGTGCACTGAAAGGGGGGTGCCTGCCTTGGGAACCTGCACTGCCTCATGCAGCCATGGTGTCCTGTCAACTCCGCTTGGCTCTCTACCCCATGCATCACCTGTACACTAAAAGGGCACCTGCCTCATACAGGGATCAGGACCCACACTGCCTCGTGCAGCCAAGCTGGTCCCTTCAGCTCTACTAGCCCTGTGCACCAAGGGTTCCTGCCTCGTGCAGGGTGGGGGACCCAGGTTGCCTCGTGCAACTGCCAAGGTCCCAGCTGCTCCCAGACCCTCCATGCACCAATGCTGCAGCCCCCTCCACAGCGGGGCAGGGATGCAGCTGCTTGCTGATTCCTGCTTAGCAGAGACATGTTCAGGTCACTTCTGGGGCAACTGCTCTTCCCCGTGGTCAGCTCCTCCAGCTTTTCTGCAGCCCTTCTTCATCCCTCCTCACAGTCATCTTTGTGCTGGGCACTCAGGCTTTTATCCCTTCCGGGGGCTCCGCACCCAGATTGAAAACAGACTAATAGGGGGGTTACTCCCCCCTCAGGTCCTCTTCTTTACCTGAACCCTGGGTCAGGGCAGGGCAAGCTTGCCTCCTGCTGATTGGTGGAAATGCCCCACCAATCGGCCTGAGCCATTTCAGGGTCAAGTTAACAAACCAGGCTGCCAGTAAGCCCACCAGCCAGCTTGCCACACTATCTTTTCCTGAAGAAGGGCACTTGTGCCCAGAAATTTGTCTAACATGTCTCCCAGCAGTACAGTTTGTTCAACAGAAGATACCACCAAAAAAGCCCCTGGCTTCTCACATATTCCCTAGACCATTGTGGCTACACCAATACTTCAACCCTACCACCCCAGGAGACGGTCAGAAATGGCTAAAACTGCAGACATACAAAAAAGTTATACTTTTGTACTGGTGCTATAGATTTTTTACAGATTAACTTTACACTACAGTGACTTACACCAGTAAAATACTGCACAGTATGCATCTACTTCACTTTTGTATGGGTGTAAAGGCAAACTATAGTGGTCTAAACTGGTGTCATATACTTTCACCCTTCAGTTCTCCAGTGGCTGCTAATCTTCTATTAAAATGTAATTGAAGCTTCTTGTTAACACCATCAAAAAAACTCTACCACATTTTTCTTCCCCCATTTTTTTTGGCTTTGCATCAGCCCCAGCCCTTTACCCATGTCCTGCCAGCATCCCTGTACCTAGCTACCCATTCTTCAGCTTTATACAGAATCACTATAAAGTCAATTCCAGGTATGCCCTCTATGAACTCTTTTGCAAATCCTCTGCCCTCTCTGTATCTAAATTCATTTCCAAGACAAATACCAAATCAAGTTATTACACATAAAAAGGTATACAAATTGCCTATTATCTATTTCACAGTATCTTAACCTTTGTCTGTTTTTATGGTATGAGCTCTCAGAACAGGCCCAGCCTTGCTCAGTGTTTGAAGTTTGCCTAACACAAAATGGTCTTCACGATAAATAAGAAGAGAAAGATGTTGGTGGGGAGGAGAGGAATTTAGCTTACTGGCATTTCACAAGCTATACATCAGTGTTTAACCCTTGAAAAACAGTCCCTTAGTTAATTCATTGCCTAACATAAAGCTTCAAATGTGAAAGGACAATAGGACTCGAGATATCCTGTGCAACACTGAATCCAAGTACCTTCTATCTGAGGCAACCATGCCATACTGTCCAAATTAGACACTTAGTATGAACTGTTATTACTACCACAGACAACTTGTGTTTATTTTGCCCTGGTACAACTTAGAATGCAATGCATAAAAGAGAGCCTGCACGAATTCATACACTTACATAATGGCAAAAAATTACTTGCCCACAGATTTCTCTTAACAGTTACATTTTTATGACTGCAATTATGGCTTCATCCACACACTGTTCACCCAATGCTACACAGAACAAAAGTCACATATATAGGATGTCTTTTTAAAACATACAATAAAATGCTATTACCAGATTATTGCAAAATTTGCAATGACAACCTAAAACAGCATCTAGAAGGGTTAACTAATGCATTCTTCTGCCAGGGCAAGATGCTTCCCTGAAGTATTTTTTTCTTCCCATGGAGTATGCTTGTCCCAGAGGCTGACCAGTGGAAGCCACAGGTTATGCATGCCATGCAGATGTTCCCTGCCACCCACCACAGCACCATGCACTCCTCCTCCCCCTACAATTCCTTCAACATGCAGCCCCCATCCTCCCCCCAGATGTAACCACAGATTCACCCTCTGCTCCTTTCACTGCTGGATCCCACCCTCCTCCCCTGTGTGGTAAAGGCAGGAAGTGACATCTGGAGAAGGGAAGAGGGAACCTGCAAACTCTGCAGCCCAAATGACAGGAGCAGCAGCCAGGTGAGAGCCCAGGTACTACACATTAACCCCTTGCAGGCTGCATGCAGCCCATGGGACATCAGTTGGACAATGAGGGTTTAAACCCTCTCAACCCCTCTAGCTATACACTTCCCATGTGTACTCACAGCCTATTTTTCAGAAATGGGTGCCCAATTTGAGATCCTAAATAAGTGCTCAACTAGGGTGCTATGAGATTCTTCGGGCAGGGCGGGGGAAGGGGAGGGGAGGAAGCTGTGGTGCTGGTGTCCTGGACTTAAGAGCCTGACTTTGGGTACATGGATCTGAAAATCCTTACCTTAAAAATTACACCATTCTAGAGATTAAAACACCCATGACTATGATAGGCCAACTTAAAAATGAATTATTCAAAATAGAGAAAGGTATTTCTCTTATCTGCTTATTTTCCCTTCAATTTTTTAACTTTTAAGATGCACTAGAGAATAATTCCACTGAAATCACGAGCACCAGTTTTGGTTCTTTTAAATGAAATCCAAAATTCTCACACAACTAAAAAGAATAAGCAATCAAACAAACCACACACACATATATTGTAAAACAGGGCTATCAAGCTTCTGGATAGCTGGGGGCCATGCAGGCGGCCCTTCCAACATGAAATCCCCCTCCCTCCTCCACATCGCTATGATGTGTGAGCATCCAAGACCTCCAGGCTCCTTCGAACTGTAGGGCCACACACCACCCTACCACCAGGGCTGGGGGCAGGAAGCAGATGCAGGAGAAGGGAACGGGAGCCTGAAGACCCCAGTGGCAGTGGCAGGAGACTTGAGTGGAGCATAACCCAGATCAGGAGCCTAGAGGCCATATGTTAAGCCTTTGTGGATCACATTTGTCTTGTGGGCTGCCACTTGGACATCCCTTTTATAAACCACATTATAAAATTCACAAAAGTTGGCAACATTATTTCTGTTTCAGGGCACGAGCCAAACATTAAATTGGTTGGGTGAAAAGAAACTTCTTCCATGATTAGGTTATTTAGTAATTACGAACTAACAAGTTTCTTGTACTTTTCTCTAAAGCTTTTGATAGTGACCCCTCTCATAAAGTCTCATCCTCCCGCAGTGGCAGCAATCCCTCCATTGGAGAATGATCTCTACCACAGCTTACTGGTGGGTCTTTAAATGACTCAAGAGCCAAATCCTTGAGTCACAGACCCGTCTGCAGAAGTTGCAGGTTTTTCCACAGGGGAAGGTAAGCCACAGGCCAGAATTTCTCCTCTTTTCCTTCCTCCGCTCTGTCTTCTCTGCTTCAAGGGTGAGAAACTTTACCTAAAAATTAGCAGCCACTTGATTGAGGTTGAGGGGCGAATCGATCAAGCCCATGGAAACCATTAACCGCATCCTAGGACTGCTTGTCATGCATTAATTAATGGCTTTCACGGGCTTAATCAGGGGATTAAACCTGTGGAAGCCATTAACTGACACATTAGCAAGCCCCAGTTTGGGGCCATCTGTCAATCTCCAGGAAGGGGCAGAACTTGTGGGGGCCCTTGGCCAGAGGCATGGGGGAGCCCACCATGCTCTGCCTCAAAAATGGTACCAGGTTCTGCTCTTGGACAGCAAAATCAGAGGGCAGACGCCCAGAATTCGGCAGGTCCCTACTAATGACCCTCCATCTTAAACTTACCAAAAAAACAGTACACCACCATCATCAGTGTGTACGCTCTGATGCTTGATGCTAACGATGATATCAAAAAACAGTTCTACTCCAACCTTGGCAATATCCTGACCAATTAGATAGATACAAGTCAACAGTGTACCCTTGTTGCCAAGCAGGCTAACAGCATACTGGACTGCATTAACAGGAATGTTGCTAGCAGATCAAGCAAAATAATTATTCCACTCTATTTGGCACCGGTGAGGCCACATCTGGAGCACTATGTCCATTTTTGGGCCCCCCACTATATAAAGTATGTGGACAAGCTGGAGAGAATTCAGCAGAGATCAACGAAACTGGTTTGGGAGATGGAGCACATGACTTATGAGGAGAGGCTGAAGGAACTGGGTTTATTTAGTCTTCAGAAGACAAGACTGAGAGGAGATTTAATAGCAGCCTTCAACCACCTGAAAGTTGGTTCCAAAGAAGATGGAGCTAGATTGTTCTCAGTGGTGGTGAGAGATGACAGAACCAGGAGCAACGGTCTCAATTTGCATCAAGGGAAGTTTAGGTTGGATAGTTGGAAAAATTCTTTCACTAAGAGAGTGGTAAAGCACTAGAACAGGTTACTCAGAAGTGTTGGCATCTCCATCTTTGGAGGTTTTGAAGACCTGGCTTGACAAAGCCCTGGCTGAAATGATCTAAATGAGGATGATCATGTTTTGAGCAGGGGATTAAATTTGATGACCTCCTGAAGTCTCTTCCAACTCTAATTTTCTACGATCTACCAACTAACACTTACAAGGAGAACAAGACAATTCTCCTTGGTGATTTCAGCACTGGAGTCAGATGTGACCTGGAATTTGAGTGGTAACATTGGGAAGGAAGGAGTAGGGAAAGCTGACTTCAGTGGCATCCTTCTCCTGAGCAAATGTGAACAGGTCTTGTCATCATGAACATATTATTTACTCCTGTGCCACTGAAGCCAGGAAAATCTTAACATTGGCTCCAACAGATTCATGTGGAAGAACATGTTCATATATTTAATTAGATCAATAGCAGATCCAATCCATTATTGATCAAGTCATTTGCTATCAAATATATATTATTCACATGGGGGGGGTTATATAAAAAAAATCATATTTCTCAAATCCAAGACAAGGTCCATGTCCATTCCCGCCACCACCATTTAACATAGGAGGATCCCTTTATCTTGAATAGGAGTACAAGCAAGAGAGGGAAGATGGCTGCTGAGGTTCTGACTCCAGCCCTGACCTGTCCTTGGGGTACAGTCAAAGCAACAGCTTCTGCCTCCCCTCCTCCTCCCCTCTCTGCTATGTCACAGAGCACATGGTTGCTCTGACCCTGACCCAGTCACAAAGCAGCAGCACCTCTGGGTATGGGGCTGAACCTGCCACCACCACTGCTATATGTCCAGGCAGGAGCCAGGGCAATCATGTGCTCTGTGACCTGGGCTGAAATGGGGCTGAAGCTGGAGCCAGAACTAGTGAATAAGCAGCAGTAAGAGGGCAGGCTGGGGCTGGCAGAGGTAGCAGGAGGTGACAGGCAGCAGGGTGGGGTCAGATGGGGGAGGCGTAAGTACCAGGGTGGCAGGTGCCAAGGGAGGCCTGTGGCAGGGGGAACAGGCACTATGGGGGTGGGCAGGCAGCATGGGGAACAAGTGGGAGGCAAGTCAGGCCACTTCACTCCCCCTCCACCTTCCCCACCCACCTGCCCCCTCACTGCTGCAGTGGTGGGGGTGGAATTAATTTAAAAGTGACCCTCGAACAATTAGATTCAATAAACAGAACATTTTTTACAATTATACATTTTTTAGGTATAATTTTATTTTTCCGGGAGAGGTCATCTTAAACTCAAACTAGTCTTGATTTCAAGTAAAGACAGTAACATGATACATGTTCACCATCAGAACTGAAAGGAGTGCACATGGGCAATGGAAAACAATGGTTTCAAACCTTTTTTTTTTTTGTCCGTTTTTACGTATGGCAAATTGTAGGTTTTGGGAGTCCTGTTTTGAACAGTCATGCCAGATTTCGCATGAATACACATAGATAATGAGATTCTACAGCTCTACTTTAAGCAAGCATGTAAATACTAAAATGCCAACAGCAAAAGGATTTGTTGACATTCACTAACTGTTACTGCAAGGATAAATCAAAATCGAGTGCTTCAATTAAAAAAGAAAAAACCCCTATTTTACTGTTACCATAAGAATTTACATACTTTTAACATCTAGTCATCAGAAACCCAAATTATGCTTAAACAGTAATGAAATGTGAAAGATAAAAGTGTTACAGCCCATCAGAAAATGTAATTATAACCAATGATTTGATGTTCACAAAAGTAATATCATTGGATTTCTGCATATTCTATACAGAAAATATTTTAGTCTGTGGTCTGAAAAGCAAAATTTAAGTCTAAATCAGCTATGTATTTCTACTGAGACACCACGCGGGGAAAAAAAGTTGTGGCTCCAAAAACACTACTGCTGCTGACAGAGCTCTACTGCTTTGAGCAAAATTCTGCCAATTTTCATTAGCTACTAGTTTGTCCCAGCCTTTATCCACAGTCTATAAAAAAAGGATTTGACAACACTGCTAAAACTTCTAAGGTATTAATTTTCACACCGACATAGAAAGAAATTAGATATCTGCATGCTTCACGTGTTACTAGGGAGCAGGGAAGAGGACCCAAACTAAAGATTCAAGAATCTCTACAATCAAAAGGGAAGCATTTAAAATGGAAATATTACCACATACAGAGGAAATTCAGATTACTAAACTAGGCACCTAAATCCAATTTAGGTGGAATTCAAGTGCCATCGTCATAGAAAGCACTGCAGAATGCCCCCCTACCCCAGCAGGCAAACCCCTTAGACCAGAGCTGCCCAACTGGCAGTCTGCAGGCTGCATGGGACCTACAAGATTTCACCCCAATGCCACTTCCTGCCCTCCCCCACCATTCCCCACATCACTCTGGCTTTAAACGGCCAGTTCACAGGA
>NW_017729031.1:10905818-10917797 GCF_001723915.1 Gavialis gangeticus | reverse complement strand
GACTGCCTCGTCCACACACTGGCAGGATAGAAGAGAAGATCCTTCTCCCTCCTTTGAGTATTGCTTCCTGCCATCACCCCATAGAGAAGGGAGCAGAAGCGGAGTTCAGGCCTTGCATGAGTGTTAGGGGGTGGAGAGCAAAGCTGCACATCAGGATTGTCCCAGCTGCCTGCGGAGGGCTTAGATTGAGAGTGTGGTCATTGGTAGAAAGGTAAGAAAGATTTATCAACTTAAAAAAAAAAAACACAACTACGCGTAATAACAAGACAAATGATGACAAACAAAAGCAATTCGCGTCGGCAACTTATCGGCAGTCCCTCTGATGCCTGATACACAGCAAGCTTCTCTTTCCACAAAGTTCAGTGAGGTGAGGCGTCCCTGAGCAATGCTGTCTGAGGGGTGCTGGGAAGGACCCTGGAATGCAGTTCTTGGGCTCCTCAAGGTCCACGGGCCCACTGATCCAGGCAACAGCAAACTAATCCTTTTCACAGAGCTGCATCTTCCTTCTGAATGGTTTCCAGATATTTCAGCTAATTTATAGCTTCTGAAGGACACTGATAACGTACGACCACTTAGACTCCTTTTTCTTCAACTGTCCATAGACTGACCAATAGCAGTACAAGCCTTGCATTCCTTTGATAAGGTCATTTTAACTGTGCCACAGGGCCTTACTACCTCTAGGCTTTGCTAAACTTACTAGGCCTTACTTTATACAAGGCCTCACTACATCTTAATTATAATTAGGCTTTTAGCAACAACTTATAGCTTAATATCTAAACAAATACAGAAAAACACTTGGTCTAATCTTCATAGAGACTTCAGCAAGCACTTTTATCACACAGACATACTTTTCAGCTGCCACAGGGATGAGATTGCACCCATGTAAAGCAGCAGGGCATGTATTGCAGCAGTAAGGAGGAGCCCAGTGCAGCACTGGGGGGTGGGGGGAGGTGTCCACAAGGGCACGTGAAACAGCAGGGGAGGGGAGAGTGCCCATGTAGCAAACAAGCCGGTGCCCTGTGGCTCACCTGGTGCAGCCCCCACATGGTGTGCAGCTCCCACTGGTGTGGCCCCTGGTGGCTTAGAAGTTGGACAACCCTGCCTTAAACCCATGGTTCTCAACCTTTTTAGTCAAGGCACCTCTCAGAAAATGCCAGCTCTTAGCTTTCATTTGTTTTTTGACTATGGAAAAATATTACAGCAATTCTTCTGTTGCAAAGAACTCAGAAAGACCATGAGGGTCAAAATGTTTTGATATTATGGACCCCTATTTGAACTGTCTGGGTTATCTTGCGAATCATAAGTATGTATATACACACACCTAACAGTGCTAATACTGTTCAGCATCCCAGCTGAAAACTACTGTCTTAGATGCTTATACTTGAGACCTCATAAGCACATATACAGAAACACCCCAGACTGAGCAGCTAGCTCCTACCCAAGCTCAAAAGTGATCCAGATGAAGCAGAACAGTGTCTACATTTCTTACAAATCCCCAGAGGAGCCCAAATCCAGGAGGTATGCTCCAAGTCTGCCTAACACAACAGGAACAAATTCAGTTCAAACCACAAGCCACAACTACTGCCACTTTCAGTCAAGAGAACAGTACAAAGAAAAGGAGATGGTGTCATCCACTTTTTACTCAGCCAGGAAGATAAGAGCAATCAGGAAGGAAGTGGGAGACCGGTATTCTAGGTGCCCCAGCTTGTAAGGATAGGACTCTGCATCTCACAGTTCCCAGGAGACTGCTTTAAATCACATGACAACAGAATATTTTGAATGAGGCCATAATCCACCCCTGATACTGAAGAGGCTCCCACATCGGGCAACCAAAAATGTCAAAGTGGCAGGAAAGCAAGAACACTTATAACTGGAATATTCCAATCCCCATTCCATTTTTTCTGTTTTTTATCCAATGACTGTCCAAAGGAAAATGCAATCTAGGGAGCAGAAACCTCCCAGTCACTCTCCCCACCAAAGAACTGGGACCAGCTAGAGGTTGGGGTGCCTGAGCAACTGCAGGCCTGGCAGGGCTGCTGCAGTGCCTTTTCCTCTGCAGGAGGGCACTGGTCATCAACCACCTGTTCGTGTCCATGATGTGGCACCATTTCAACACCCTGGCAGTGCCCCTGGAGTTCCTCGCCAGTCTCCAGAGATGGGCACTGGGGTTCTTGTGGCAGGGACAGCACTGGGTTTGTCTTGAGCCTCCTGTTGATGGGAGGGTGGGCAGGGTCTGATCTGCCTCTGCCGCCAAGTCCACACCTTCCACCATCAAGCCCTGCAGAAGCTCCTGTATGGTGCCAATAGCCAGGTGGCACGGTCCCAGATCTGCCATACCTTCCTCTGCCATCTCCAAGTGTGACTGGTAGCACTTCTACTTGTGAGCTCTCTCTAAGCAGGACATGAAGGAGCTGCTGAATTTCTACCAGGACCTCTTCAGGGCCTGGAGGCTGGTCTCAACATCCAGTCCCCAGACACAGTTGCCCAAGGCACTGACCTCCTAGCTGATCCCCTGCTGAAAAACCTGCAGCTGGTGACAATGGAAGTGCCCTAGGTGCACCAGAGGATGGTCCCAGCCAACATCACTCGTACTGGGGATCCTAGACTACGCCAGATAGGGGTGGAAAATCCTTCTGTGCTGGCCTGGCACAGAGTTGTCCTTGCTGTGTGCTCCCTGCTGCTTACTCCAGGAAGTCAAAGCCAACCTGCTGAATACTGCCATTACCTACATTGACCAGGACCTACATGAGGGCAGTTCCCGACCCCTGGTATCCCCAATCCTCCAGAGCTAGTTGTGAGGCTGCACCCTTGACAGTCTCCGCAGCACATGGGCCAACAGTGTGGGGACGTGGTCAGGAAGGCCAACTATACCTTGTCACACATCCACAGATGCATCTCAACCAGGTCCAAGGAGGTGATCCTCCCCCTCTATGAGACACTGGTCAGGTCGCAGTTGGAGTACTGTGTCCAGTTCTGAGCGCCGCACTTCAGGAGGGATGTGGACACCATGGAGAGGGTCCAGAGGAGGGCCGCTCGCATGATCAGGAGTCAGCAGGGCAGGCCCTATGAGAAGAGGCTACGGGACCTGAACCTGTTCAGCCTCCACAAGAGAAGGCTAAGGGGGGATCTGGTGGCCGTTTACAAACTAGTCGGGGGGGACCAGCAGGCATTGGGGGAGTCCCTGTTCCCCTGAGCACTACCAGGATTGACAATAAATAATGGTCACAAGCTGGCAGAAGGCAGATTCAGGCTAGATAGGAGGCTGTCAGGACAGCTAGGATCTGGAACCAACACTGTCAGCGCAGCTAGGATCTGGAATTAAACTTCCAAGCAAAGTGATGCTGGCTCCTACCCTAGGGGTCTTTAAGAGGAGGCTGGATGAACATCTTGCCAGGGTCATTTGACCCTGGTACTCTTTCCTGCCATGGCAGGGGGGTGGACTTGATGATCTGCTCAGGTCCCTTCCGACCCTACCAGCTATGAAACTATGAAACTTCATACCCTTCATCTTAGCAGGCCTGGGGGATATCAAGCTGGTCCACCCACCTCTGAAAAAGCCTACTGCTGCCAGCTCTACATGCTCAATACATAATCCAGTCCTTATGTCCTCCCTGACAATAAGTGGGGGGATACCCTAGGCCAGGGTGGATGTGAAAGACCCCGGTGGACAACTCTGTGTTCTACCTTGATCCCGCAAGTCACCAGGGAGCTCAGCTGGCATCTCCTCCATGGAGCCATCTCCATAGGTATCTTTCTGCTGTGCTTTACAGACACCCCTAACACCCATCCATTTTGCCAGAGGGATACCCTGGCACACACCTATACTGAGTGTGCCAGATTGCATCCCCTCTTCTACCTCCTCCAGAACTTCCTACTAGGGTTCTGGCTGCACTTCTCCTGACACCTTTTCTTTTGTGCACTCCCCACATCCATGGCCCCACCAACTTCCTAGTCAACCTCCTCTTGACTGGCCAAGCTGGCCATCTACAAGATCAAGTAGGAAGCTCTAGTCAGAAGGAACCCATGCAAGGGTCGGGCAGTCTTCCTCTCATTCCTCTGCTCACATCTCCTGGCAGAGTTTGACTGGTCAGAATCCACAGCCTCTCTGTGGCTGCCAGCTGGCATGCTCTGCTCAGTTCCCCCTTCTGGGTGTCTTGCATTGGCGATGCATAGGGGGTGTACATGAGTGCACATGGACCCCCTGAGACTGGCCACCACCAATGGTGCCAGCGGCACCTGTGGGTGGTCACCACTCGTCACCCTCTTCCCTCACTGCCAATGGCATCTGTGGGTGGTCGCTGACCACCAGTCAGTGCTCGCCACCCCCCCATTCCCTGCCGCCAACACCACTGTGGTCACCTGCAAGTGGTCCCCGCTCAGCCTGCCCTCACCACCAATGTCAGTGCAGCCACCCACAAGCAGTCCCCGCTCACTACCACCACACCATCACCACTGCCGCCGCCGTCACCTGTGGGCAGTCGCCGTGCTCCCCAGCCTTGGGAGGCACAAGGCGTTCATGATCTCTTGTTAACCTTTAACCCTCACTCCCATTCCTATTTTCTTTTTTATTTGTCCCAAGAAATCTGTTTTTGCATTCTCAGAGGCTTCCCTTTTTAAAAAAGGGTTACAGTTTTTTTGGTAGGCCTAGGCCTACCTTCCTCAAGTGCAATAAATAGGCCTGTGCCTCACAGCCTAACCATGGCAGCACTTCAAACAGCACATTTGTCTATGGCCTAAGTTAAATACTAGTCATGCTACCAATTCATGCTAGGCAATCACTCAAAACACTTCCATTGATTTTAGGGCCTCAGTTAATTTTCTTTAGAATATCTTGGTTAACAACATAAAACAAAACGCACACAGATGACATGAATCACATATTTCTAATTCAATTCCTTCAGTATGTCAAAAAACAATCTTTTCCTGGTAATTTCAATACAATGAATGTCACAGAAAGGCCGAGTGACAGATTGCCATGCTGCAGTCAGAACAGCCATCCTACTGAAATGTGTTCAGTGATGTTTAGATTTTGCTCTAGTATGTGCAGCATAATATTTGGTTTGTGGGCTTTCTTTGGAATCACACCTTTTTTTTTCCTTTTACATATTGAAGAAATATGTTAAAGTAACTTATGAGCTCCAGCCTCAGCCCCACAGTGAGCCTAAGAGATTACATTTGAATTTAGCTTAAAATCCAGGTTTATCACCTCCAAATTTACCAAAGCTCAGTGCATCAAGATCTGAATTTCCCTTGCAGCTTGCATCTAAAAAGGAATCTGAATCAGCTACAAACCAAATGCTATATCAGTAATACACCCCATATTTATGTAGCCTCCTAAATCCCCTTATCTTCATTAGTATAGCAAAGAATGGTCTCTCTCTCTGTTCTCTCATTTAGTGACTGCTTTCAATTAACCTGGTAGTATCTATTTGATATGCCATTCTTTGATGTACAGTAGGCATATTTGTTGTCGTCTGAGAACTATTTCACAATCTCACAGTTCCAAAGCTAAATAATACATACTGTACAGTTCATATTTTAGAACTTCTATTTGCTGTTTCACATGTACTTTTCTTCTTTACTTCCAAGTATATAGATTCAGAATAGTTAGTTCCTGAATTTCAGCCATCAGCGTGGGTGAAAGCTTTCTGAATAGATATGCTTTTCAATTGTCAGACAGCAGTTGACTGAAATCAGGGAAAAGTTATTATTCTGTCAAGCCTTTGATATGTCATTGGCTGAAAAAACACTTTCTGTACTAAGTTTATTGTCTGCCAAATATTCATTGAAGGCCTATGGCAGCTCCTTACCTGCGCGACATTTGATGCCAATTAGTGCTGCAAAATGCTAACCTTTATTATTCTGTTATAACTCTTATGTTATAACAGTTCTTGCTTTAGAAATTATAGATATGCTCTACTTTCTGGGGCGAACAGTTTATTTCAATGGTCACATACAAATGCACACAAGGTTATCCATATTCAATCACATGCACAAACATTAGTAAATGCATGTCATACCTTAGGCAAGAGTCACATTTGAAAATAAAACTGACCTCCCTCTATATGAAGGGGACTCCAACCAAAAGTAAACATAAAAGTGAAAGGAAAAATAAAAAAAGGAAGAGACAGGAGGACAAAGGTTGTAATAATGAAGTCATAAGATCTGCTCTTTCTTATGCTGGCCTCTTTTTTGGAAGAACTCTTAAAACATGCAAAAAAATCGTTGGGAATGTTAAAAAGGCAGGGTGGATATCAGTCAGTTGCCTAAGCATTAAGCACATGCTACAATCTGTATGTTGGAGACAACTGAGGTCAAATGATTTTCCTTGGCACTATTTCCCTTGTGTCTACAAATTACAATATCTTGTATGTCAGTCAGTCTCCTACATGGCCTTGGCATCCCAACAGATCTTAAAGGCACTAGAAAAATGTCTAATCAAGACAATCACAAAATGGAGCAGTAACAGACACTAGACAAATGTTTTTGCCTCTGAAAAGCAATTTATAACATACTATGGGAAACGTAATATAGTGCTAGGTTAATATCCTAAGCATGTATGTCTACCCTGAAGCATCAAAATCACAAGAACTAACCAAACTTCTCATTTATACCATCCCACAGCCAAGACAAACTATGATTTCATAAATCTAACCATGACTATTTGCCAGTAAGATGTGCCTATGCATGTGCTTCATTTTCAGCCTGGAGGGATGTGGGTAGTGGAGTCCCCCAGGGCTCAGTTCCAGGGCCTGTACTGTTCAACACCTTTATCAGCGATCTAGATGCGGGTGTGGAACTCACGCTGTCCAGATTCACTGATGACATGAAGATGTGGGGTAAGGTGGGCACGCTGGAGGGGAGGGAGAGAATCCAGCTAGATCTAGACAAATTACAGAGATAGGTGGCTAAGAATAGGATGGAATTCAACACAGAAAAGCACAGGGTGCTGCATCTAGGGAGAAGGAATCAGTGACACACCTATAGCCTGGGGAATACCCTTCTTGTCAACACAGTGGTAGAAAGGGATCTTGGAATCATTGTTGACTCCAGGATGAACATGAGCCACCAGTGCGAGGACGCGGTCAGTAAGGCTAACTGCACCTTGTCATGCATCTACAGATGCATCACAAGCAGGTCCAGGGAGGTAATCCTTCCCCTCTATGCAGCATTGGTCAGGCCACAGTTGAAGTACTGCATCCAGTTCTAGGCGCTGCACTTCAAGAGGGATGTGGCTAGCACTGAGAGGGTCCGGAGAAGGACCACATACATGGTCAAGGGGCAGCAGAGCAGGCCTTACGAAGAGAGGCTAAAGGGCCTGAACCTATTCAACCTCCACAAGAGAAGGTTGAGAGGGGATCTGGTGGCCATTTACAAACTCAGTGCGGGTGAGGGGAAAACCAGCAGGAGTTGGGGGAGGCTCTGTTCCCCTGGGCATCACCTGGGGTTACTAGGAATAATGGCCACAAATTGTTAGACAGCAGGTTCAGGCTGGACATCAGGAGACATTACTTTACAGTTAGGGCTACCAGGCTCTGGAATGGGCTCCCAAGTGAGGTGGCACTCTCTCCTAATTTGGGGGTCTTCAAGAGAAGGCTGGACAGATATTTGACTGGGGCGATATGACCCCAGCACCCGTTCCTGCCCAGGGCAGGGGGTCGGTTCTGATGATCTGCTTAGGTCCCTTCCAACCGTAAGCACTATGATGCTATGATTTAGCAGTGTCTACACAGCTATGTAGTTCTTTCATGTGTGTCTACCCAGTGTAAAGTGCAGACAGGCCCTAACAGGCCAAGTACAGACTATCAAAAAGCCTCAGGCTGAATCAATTCAGTCTTTGCAGGTTTCAGTAAACTGTGTAGATTGAACTGAGAAGCAAGTGAACAGATATTCTGGAAATGCAGCCACATGTCTGCGGTGGCTCAGGCTAGAAGGTGGAGGATGCCATAACAAGTCTTCCTTTCCCTTTGGCAGTGGCCAGAAGGCTGGAGGGAAACTGGGAGAGAAGCCCTCCAGGCTTTCCACCTGCCTCATTGTGGGGGGGTGGGGAGCATGGCCAGGACCTAGCTGGCCCATTGAGTATGACTGGGGAGAGGGGTTTAGATCCTGCCCCTGGCCTGTACAGACCCCAGCCAGGGCTTCCCCAGGAGGAGAAAGGGGGAAGCAGCCCCTGCCAGGCTTTTCCCTGCTCCCCACTGGGGAGTGGTGGGGGGAGCAGTGTGGCCAGACCTTAGCCCAGACCAGCATACTGAGGTGAAGGGGAGAAAAGGGGCATTTAAACCCCCTCCCCTGCCTGCATGCTACCCCATCTGGGGTCTCTCTAGCAGGGGCACAGCAGCCCCTACCTGGCTTTGCTCCACTCACCACTCCAGCAGCTGGCACTCCGAGGCAGAGGGAAGGGAGGTAGGGTTTAAACCCCCTCCCCACACCCGCACAGGACTCCAGCTGGGGTCTGCCTGGCAGGGGTGCAACAGCCCTTGCCACACTTTTCCCTAGTCATGCAGAGGAGGTGAGGGCATGGCCAGATGCTGGCCCCAGGCCTGCACACTGAAGCAGAGGGAGGGACCCCCCACTCTCCCCTCTGCCTCAGCATGCCAGCCTGGGGCCAACGTCTGGTCATGCCCCTGCCCGCTCCACACAAGTGGGGAAGAACCTGGCAGGGGCTGCTGCACCCCTCCCAAGCAGACCCCAGCTGGAGTCCCGTGCTTGTGGGAGAAGGGGTTTAAACCCCCCTTCCCTTCCCTCTACCTCAGTGTGCTGGTGCAGGGCTGGCATCTGGACATGCCGCCCACCCCCTCTACTCAAGCAGTGAGCAGTAAAAGCCTGAAAAGAGATGCTGCACCCCTGCCAAGCAGACCCCAGCTGCCTTGTTCTGCCAGCCTGGCCCCGGGGTTTGCCCCCCTGCCCCCATTTGCTGCAGTGGCAAGCGGGTAAAAGTCTGTGAGGCGCTGCTCTGCCCCTACCAGGCAGACCTGGCTGCGGTTCAAGCTGAGTTTCCCTACCACCACCCCTTCTTAGCCAGTTGAGGCAGTGATAGTGCTCTGCCTAGGGAGCAGAGGGGCAGAGCCAGTCCTACTCCCTGAAGTAGCCAAGATAGCCCAGCCCAGGGCTGCAACGCATCCTGGGCTGCTGGGGGACTTCCATAAACTCATTTGACCTAAATTAGTTAAATTTGATATGAGACTCAGCCAGATTTGTCTTAAACCAGTCTGGGGCATTTTGAAAGTGGTTTATGTACACTGAACTTCTGTTCTGTTGCAGGTTTAATCTGGTTTCTGATCACTTATACCAGTTTGTGTATAATTTCTGTCCCTAGCCCCAATGCAAATATGCAATTGTTTCAATGCCCATAAGTCCCCATGAAACCCCAGTACATGTAACCCTGGGCCCCCACCCCTGGCTGATTCACAAACTAACTAATTAGATAGGGTGGCAATAAATTGAGACCACACGAAAGGTCATGGCAGAACAGGTTTTTGCAACATGCAATAGAGAGCAGACAGAAGCTACACTCACCTGGTGTTGCCTTTTATAAATCAAATCACCCTCCAACTAATCCCTATGCTTTCTTGAAGTGCTGTAAAATTATAGCATCATAGAAAAAGTAAAGCTGTTCTTGATTACCTTATTCTTGTTTAGGTGCTTCAAAATAGATTCCTTAATGACCTGCTCCGTGACCCTTTTCCACATACTGACATCAGACTAACCAGCCTATAAATATTCCTTCTTCCTTTTCTTGAAGGCAGACAATATATTTGCTCTTTTTCAATCATTGAGGACCTCACCTGACTTCCACAAGTTCTTATTATACTAGGCTGCATGCCCCCTCCCACTCCCCATACCCTTGCTCCCCACTACACTCATCATGGACAATGATTAAGTAATAGCATTTCTACTAGCACGATGCTGCTGTAAAGCCTCTACCCTCCAACTGCAGTAAGAAGGTAGGGCTACACGCCCTTTAATATAATTCTGCATTTCATTAAGCAGGAGGGGAGGGGGAAACAGAGAAAGAAAAGGAGAGAAAAAAATATTAAGTGAGCAGTTGTGCTCAACAGTATTAACAGTTGATGTCCACATCACTCTAAGAGGGCAGCTCATGAGTGGGTCCAGGTTGTATTGGACAAAAGGTATTATAGAGTGCATTACTGTATTACAGTTTCCAGAGATCATAGTCAAATCAGAGCCCCTCCAGTCAGTCCAAGTGTCCTTGCTCCAAGGGTGTGGAGGGTGCTCTAATCTTCATTGAAGCCTCTGCTTGCCACCAAATTAGTAACTCCGAAGTCACCATGCTAGTTGTCTGAGGCTGCATGAGGGGGCAAGAAAGCAGCCCTCCCCACAGACCAGGGGGGGCTGGCACAGCTAGAGAGAATTGGTGGCCAAAAGCCCTGGCTGAGTCACCAGCAGTGGTCTGTGTTTGTAGGTGGTAGAAACACAAGAAAAATAACCTTCCAGGTCATTAAACCTATTTCCCTGCATTACAGACAATGAAGTAATAAATGTTTGTCCACAAGGGTCCGTGAATTCAACCACTTCAGTCCCTTACCACAAAACACAAATCACAAAGTACTACACAACAACTCTTACATCTCTGTGCAACAGGACCTGGCTCCAGGAGTGGCTGTGATACCTCATTGGTGGCCGTTCAACTCCTACCCCATTCCAGCTCCTTGGGGTACTTCTCTTTTTCTCTCACCTGCCACACCTTGATGGGATTATTTTAGTGTTAAATGTAGGCTGTCCCAGGGTCCCAGAGCAAGCCCTAACCTATTTTGGCCAGTGGGTCCCTCCCATGCCTCACTGAGCCCAGTCCTACTCCTCAAGCACTAGGTGGGGGCCCTCCCAGCCCTGTCAGTGCCTCAGGGGCTATTTGAGATCTTCTCCTTTGCTTCTCAGCCACTTGGAGTCCCTGACTTAGGTCAGATTGCTTGCATACCACTCTGCCTCCTGGGTCAAACCCTTACAGGGCTCCATGTTGGGTGCCTCGCATGCACCCACCCCTGTGGCCTCCATACTGCCCCATAGCCACAACCCTGTCCTCTGGTCTCACACTTAAATCACAACATACTCAAGCAACTGCTTCACAACTCAGAATCTACAAGCTCTGGGTCCTCACTATAGGCCACATATGTTCCCCTTGGCTCCCTCCTGGCAGCCGTAGAACAGCTCAGGTGCCTGCCAGTGTCTGCTGCAGGCATCTCCCTAAGGTGAGATTCAGAATACAGTCTTTGTCCATTCAGAGACCTCTAGAACTGGATGTAACCAGCACCAGTTACTGTAATCGGGTGCTATGGATAATCTAATGAGCTCTGCCTCTTACTGGAGCTAAATAATATAGACAGGTTTGCATGGTGCTACAGAGGCAAATTAGTTCTGTCAAGAGGCAGCATGTACAGTGGATGGTAGCACACTGTACGTGCTCTGTAGAGATATTTCAAATTCAGGAGAAATGAAAACGACTATTAACAGAAGGGAGTCCTTGTGGGCCCAGGATGGCTCCCCAAAGTCTTTGGCTGTTTCAGAAAATTTAAGATTACTGGTCAGGTTAGGAACAATTCTGCCCTTCTGTTCACCCACAATGTGATGCTTATATAAAAAAAAAAAAAATCAGAATTTTTTGGACATTGTTCTCCACTTAATGTTTATCACAGACATTTGACAATGTTTATCACAGACATTTGATATCAAAAGAGGAAGATCTTTAATTGCCAACAAAACAGACACAGCCAGAGCAGATTATCTTTTAAGTAATGAACAGTCTGTTTTTATTCACATGCCTCACTGGGAAGGGGAACCAAAAAAAATTGGGGGAAGGCAGAAGAAACAAGAAAAGAATAAGATGGGGGTGATGTTTCCAAAATTCGTTAAGAGCTTAACCCCCCTGTGAACAAGGAAGAATTGTTTCTAAATAAAAATACTTCTAAGAGATACAGCCACCCTTTTCCATGGGTATGAAGAACAGCAGTTCTAAGTTGCATG